>NW_019392703.1:0-245514 GCF_000648675.2 Cimex lectularius
TTGGATTTTGAAGGGGTGGGGAAGGATGTCGGTATAGAAAAGACATTTTTGTATAAGGCGTCGGCTTCTTTGAGGTGCAAAGAGCCGACGAAGGGAAACAATGTGTTGGTAATGGTTCGGCCAGATTATCCTTTCAGGATTATATAGAAAGGGATAAATAGGACAAGGAAAGCTGAATTGTTGGGAAATTAGACTATGTGAAAAATATTTGATCTGTGGAATGTTATGTAATGATATATGTATGTTATCTATATTGAATTGGATTAATGATATTGGCGTAGCTGCGACTGAGTTTACATGTATCTGCTCTGTAATTGATGCTGTGTTTATCTCTTTTGATATAAACCATTTCTAAGAAATTACGTTTTTGTTTGTTTTGTTCTGTATGTAATATTTTTGGATTTTTGAAGTCGAAATTATGTTGTTGTTCAAAATGGTGGGTAGCGAGTGCTGTAGGATTTTGCTTGGGTTTTTTGCAATCATAGATATGTTGCTTTACTCTCTTGCCCAGATATTGGAATGAAAGACCGATGTAAGTTGCCGGACAGTTTAAACAGTTGATTTTGTAGATTACGTCAGATTTATTTGTTATTGGTGTGGGATCTTTAATTTTGGAAAAAAGTTTTGAATTGTTTTATAATTTTTGAAAGCTATTTTGAAGTTATCGGAAAAGAGAAATGTGTTTAATTTGTGTGATAGGTCTTGGATAAATGGTATGGAAATGTCTGCTGGTTTGTTTGTATTCGATAGATTTAATGTAGTATTATTAGTAATAGTGTTGTAATTCTTGATTATTCTGTTAGTTATGTGTTTAGGGTAGAGATTGTTATGGAGGATCTGATTGTATATTTTTATGTTTTTGTGGTGGAAGGATTCATGGCTTAAGGTAATCATTCTGTGAAGTAACCCTTTGGCCGTGTTTATTATTGTATGAAGAGGATGGTGAGATGTAAAGTTGAGGTAGCGATCTGTGTTTCTTGGGTTTTGATACCAATCTGTGATTAATGTGCCATCTGGTTGTTTTATTATCTAAAAATGGTATTTTTTTGTTGTTTTCGATTTCATGTTTAAATTGTAGGCGTGGGTGAAAGCTGTTAAATGTATCTAATGTAGTTGGAATTTGATCTGTGGGAACAACTGTCAATATATCATCTACGTATTTAGTGAGGAAGGGTAATGTGAAAGGAAGTTGTGGTATGACTGTATTTAGTAGATGTGTCATGATTATTTAGCCTAGGTTGCTACCCATGGCTATACCAAATAGTTAGGATTAATTTATAAAGGGGCAGAAACAATTAGTCTTTAAATTATCGATCAAAGCTTGGCATCCGTCCATCCATATAGGTTTGAGTAGGTATATGTCACTCGAAATTTTTGATTTTAATGATAGGTCATTTTGATTGTCGTTGGATAGGTAATGCAGCATTTTAAATATTTTCTTGAGTGTCTGTTTTTTTTTAATCGTGTGCGTTGATTCCAAATTAGTCTTCTGTCAAATGTAAGTGCTAAATAGTTAACTTTGCCAAATTGAGAAACAGGTTCATTGTTCATCATATGGCTAGGACTAGCCTCACGACGAGGTGTAAAGGTGATATGTTGTGACTTTGAGGGGGGATTTGAAGTGACAAAGTTTTTGAATATTGGATTGAAAGAATTGAATTCACTTTCAGCAACTTTCAGAAAATCTAGCTACAGCAGATTATACACAAATTGGTTTATAATTATCAATATTACTTTTATTACTTTATTTTATTATTATTATTGATCTTGATATTTATAATCAACTGTACACAAGTATACTTTATAGTGTGCATTAAGAAAAATGTTGACTTCTTTTCGTGCAATTTCAAATTTAACTACTGCTGTCTTGTCGTTCTTGACATATCATCAGATTAAATATACAGAAAAGTACAAATGCTATGAACGCTATGGTTAGGTTTATGATTTGAGACTTGGTATAAGCATTACCCCGTACTGGAGAATGGCTCAGTGCTGAACATGTAAGATGCTATTTTCATGGTTCTATTGAGGACAGTTTACATAAAAATAAGTCTCAACAACCCGGACACATAAGACACATGTGCAGAGTAACGAAAAGGCGGACGAAGCTGCTGAGACCGTGACCTCTCCGGCCTTAACCACCTCGATCCGGCCCTCTGACGCTAAAAATTCAATAAAAAAACATTATTAAAAGAACATTGTGTCGTCAATGGGCCGGATCGACAGAGAAGCTCTCACGTATCAAGAGCACTGTCTATAGGTGAAACTTGGAGGATCTGGCTCGTACAAGAAAGGTCATCCTTACCCGATTAAGGATAGGCCATGTAAGGTTGACACACGGACACTCATCTTTGGGCCAAGCCCACGAAAGGTTGCTCGATCTGTCCCACCTAATTGTTAGGGTGCCATTCCTCGCCTCCATATATAAAGCCACCCAATTTGACGGCAGTAAGTATCTGGGTTCCCTGTTCCGATTCTTAGAGAAAACAAGGTTTTTCGAATATAGTTTTGTGTCCCTAGCAATGTATTTATTATTCACTGTCATCGAATGGATTGGTTCACGTCAATGAATGACAGAAAGTAAATTTCAAAAATTGCAAATGCAAATGGATGGCAAATTTCTGAAGACACCCATAAAGATTTTCTTTCGTGCCTTTTTTATTTACAGGTCTGTCAATAATTTGTTCCAGATTATAAAAGAAAAAACAGAAAAGAAAGGAGAGAGANAAAATGGCAAAAAAGGAGGGAAAATTCAAAAAGGTGGGAAGTTAGTGCTCGAGGGGAGTCACGATAGCTCAAGTGGTAGAGTAGCGGCGTATCAAGCCGAAGGTCGTGGGTTCGAATCCCGCTCGTGACACTGACTTTTTTATCTCAACTTAAAACCTTAATTAATTGAAAATTAAAATATACATTAATTTGTATTTTTTTAATGAAAAAGACACCCGTTAGGAATTAGCCGATTAACTGAATGTTAAGAATATTTTTTAAATGAGTTACAACAAATCATAAACGAGCTTATAACTTTGGAAACTAAATTAGTTTAGGTAGTTTTAAAAATTGTGGAATTTTGCAAATATTTGGATGTTTAATAATTGAATTATCGTGTTGCAATATCGCAGCCGGCTACTCACGAAAACTAGACATCAAAAATCCAATTCTATGAAAAAACAAATTCACGAAACGATTAATGTTAGTATTTGATATAAAAATCCCATTTTTAAAGCTCCATTTTTGCAATTTTAATAAGCGTTTTAACATTGCTGATTAAAAAAATTTAAATTATCCGATTTGAAAGTGATAGTTTAGACAAAATAAGTGCTAAGAATTAGAAAACATCATATAATATGCATGTACTTATGTAGTTAGTAACTAGTTACACTGAGAGAGAGAGAGAGAAAGAAAGAGAGAGAGAGAAAGAGAGAGAGAGAGAGAGAGAGAGAGTGAGAGTGATGGAGTTAGAGAGCTAAGTATGTGGCTGATTTCCTACAAAAACACACGTTTTTTATTATTAAATGTCCTTTTTTAATTCAATGTAATTCAGCTACAAAGCTACCATCCCTCTTGTATAATAAATGTGGTACCAGAAGAAAAGCGGACGGATGGACGGTGTGGGTTGAAGATTTGATTTGGAGCGGAGCCCGGCCACTGTGTCGAGGGAAAGCTGGTCAAGGGCGCCACCCCGCCGCCGCCCATCTTCAATATCGCACATCTCTTCATTACCCTTCCACCCCAACACTATTTGTATAGTACCGACATCCTTTCTTCCTTAAAGAAACTGGTAATTAATGAACTCAAAACAAAAAGATTTTCGATAAATTCAACTTAAAACTGCCACTAAGAGGATGATAAAAAGTATATATATAGCTTCGAACAAGTTCGTTCAGCCAACTCGATATTTTGCTGGAGATACCGAAGCGGAATTCACACCAATCCTAGAAACTTTTTTTTTTAATTTGGATTAAGGATTTGGAAAGAGTAAAACAAGAAAAAATTAACATTTTGACATCTGCCATAAATCCGTATAAATGAATGCTTCAAAAGCATAAATGCTTTCTAAATAAAACCTACATAAATTGTCAAGTAAAATGTATTGATTATTATTGAGAAATCGTGAGATGCGGTCTGGTGTGACGTAGGTTTCCGAAAAACATTTTCTTAATCGTGCCAACGTTTCGATCTTTATTGAGATCATCTTCAGGGCCTTGTGTTCTCTGCAAAAAAGTTCTCTGGTTGATAGCCGATGCGAAACGTCTTCTCATTGTTGGCGATGTTCTTCAGAGTACTTTTTGCTTCGTGTCCATATGTAGTTGAAATTTGTTCATAGAATCCCATGTTCTTCGTTCTTCTCGTGTAGAAATGTGTGGTGATTAGTGACCGTTAATCGATAATTACTCAGAAATCGTGAGATGCGATCTGGTGTGATGTAGGTTTCAGAAAAATATGTATTGAATATCACACAAAGTTTTAGTTTGTAAAAAAATTGTTGTAAAATAATATAACAATAAAACTTCCAAGTAAGTAATTTTTCAGTGTCACATAAACCACTTAAGGCGAAATTTTTCTTACTCAAACTTATTCAAATATTCGACATACTGGTAATATACTGTTAAAAGATGGATGACGTTGTATAGATTTGTATATGTGGTAATCAGGTATTAGGTCACAGAAACATTGAAACTCGCAACATCATCTTCAGGGTTGAGTAGTTTACAATTTCTTTATCAGGTACATATGTAGATGTTTAATAATAAGGATTTATAAACATTTGCATAAGTACCTGATAAAGAACTTGTAAACTAACTCAGACCTGAAGGTGTTTTCAAAGAAAGCATGGCATGAAGTGGGGAATATCATTATTTCTGTGCCCTAATACCTGATTATCACAGATACAATTCGAAATATTGAAATAACCACTACCTCAGGGCTTATTTATTTTTAATATTATTACTATTTTACATACACGTAAAACTTTATATAGATGTGCTCAAATAAGTACATATACACCATGGAAAAAAACTGTTGTCTGTAAAAAAACAAAAAAGAAAGACACCTAGATAGGAAAGGAAATGAAAGAGGAAGATATCTATATATATATATATAGGTTAGGTTTGCCGATATATCTATTTTTATCAAGAAGAGAGAGAGAGAGAGAGAGAGAGAGAGAGAGAGAGTGAGAATAAAAAATATCGTAAATAAATATATATAAAAATATGTTTACATCGCAAACGATCTCTGTTGCATTTAAGCAAATGTGAAAGAAATAGATAGATTGAGAGACAGAGAAAGAGAGTGAGAGAGAGAAAGATGAAAACACAAAAAATGTAGATAGGAAAAAATTGAGACAGAAGGGGAAAGTGAGAGGAGGAGAAAGAGAAGGAGGGGAAGTGGTAGGTTGATAGAGACAAAAAAGGAAGAGAGAGAGAAATAATAAAAATTGTATTATTTTATTTCTTGGAAATTCGGATCGCTGACACTTCCAACAAATTTTGAAATTAATACATGTCAATAGCACATAAATCAAATTATAAAGTAAATCTATTTTGTACAATAAAGTAATAGATTAAATTATTAGATATGAATAAATGAACTTGTATTTTCCAATGCCTGCTTAATCGAAAATAAATACCCAGTTATTATTCTAGTTGGTTGTATTCTTTAGTATGTGTGTAAATTCATAATAGTTTTTCTTTGCAAACCTGCCTACGTGGCTTAAAAATAAAATAGAACATAATAGTTTCGGCATATATACAAGATATATGAGTTATCAACAATTTAGAAAAAGTTATACATACCAATACAACAAATATAATATTTTAAATGCCTAAATAATAAAATCTGTGTGTTACTTTAAACATCAATTATAACTTGTAATTACAATATCGTAAACGATTTACATGTTAACACGAATTAATAACTTAATTAATCGATTCTTTGAGCTTTCTAAGGAAAAAATAAATAGTTCGATTTAAAATTCAGTCCAATTAGGCTCTTCTTCAAATTGCAATAACAATAATATTTTCATAGACAATAAATTCATTAAAGTAAAACAAGACTGATTATATCAAAAAATAAATACTAACTTTTTGGCAATGACAAAATCTAAGAATATTATTATAAAATAATATAAATTTGATTTAATTACGCTTTTAATTTTAATTGAAAAAAAGCTTGCGCATTCTAAGAAAATAGTCTTGCTTACACATTACACATTTTGTATAAATAATAATTTAATATAAAAATATAAAATACAAAATTTTACGGTTATTCGGAGATCGTGAGATGCGGTTTGGTGTGGCGTAGGTTTTAGAAAAACATTTTCTTTATCGTGCCAACGTTTCGATCTTTATTGAGATCATCTTCAGGGATTCTTGTGTGCCGTGTTGAGAGTGTCCGCTCAAATTTTCTAGCATTGTATGAATTAATTTTTTTTAATCTAAAATTTTCTAGCATTGTATAAATTCATTAATTTTTTTCACATCCTACATTATTTGTAAAATTTAAACAATGTTTATACATCCCAGGGCCCTGAGGATGATAAAGAATAATATAATAAATGATTAAAGATCAAAACGTTGGCACGATAAAGAAAATGTTTTTCTAAAATCTACCACACCAGACTGCATCTCACGATCTCGGAATAATCATTTACTAACGGTCACTGAACACCACACACAAAATTTTACGTTAAAATAAATTTTTTGTCACTTAATTTAATTATTATTATTACTTTCTACGAGGGAGGAGTTGCAATAGCTGAGTACATATCAACCCACGGGTTTTTAATGTTTGAAGTACTCTGGGTTGAAATTCAGAGAATAAAATCTATTTCAGCTCTGTCGTAGAGGATCGGTCAGTGTATTTGAAGGATTAATTCGTGGTTTTATTTAGACTGCCATTCAATCCTGTGATTATCAGCCCATTTGCTTTTTATTTTTGTAAAGAACATATTTGTCTTAAATGCTTTAATGAAAAAAGTGTGTATTCTTGAGTTTATTCGTCTAGTGTTGATTGTACTGTGTTTGTATCTTTCTAAAGTTTTTCATTTTCACAACCATTTTGTCAGTTTTATCGTACATTTCTACCTTGTCTGTTCTATTAAGTAGTTATAATTTTTATTTACATTAATTTATAGCAAAAATTATAATTATGTAATTTTTGTATGGATCTTTTTTAAAGAAACCCGCTTTTAAAAAGTACAACTTAGGCTAAACCCGCACGACCGGAAGGTATTGATGGTTTTGTCATATGTGCTTACTATTTTTTACAGGGTTTAACACTGTTTTGCTAATAGCAAAGTTCACAATTAAAAAAAATGCTTTGTTTTATTGAGTAAATATATTTTTTTAATGTTTTTGTTAAATTGTAAGAACAGTAGCCTAATTAAAGGTGTTGTATGATGTTATACTTTTCCTCGTCACAGTTTGTTAAAAGGTCAAAAGATTATTTTAGCCAGGAATTTGTGAACAAACAAGTACCTAGTTGATTCCCATGCTCAACACATGGGTATGTTTCAGCCGGTTGTAATTTCCATTGTTAAAAACCAGGAAGGGGTTGTTGAAGGTGAAGCACGTGGGGGTAATTGGGTTTGGGTGTCCCAGGCCCGCCAACTCCTGAGTCGGTTTTCCCCGCGACTTCTGCCCCCTATGTTGGCCACCCTGGGCCGCCGGACTCGAGCTCAGAGAGTGGCGAGAGGCGCGTGAGAGCTGTGTGTGTGTGAGAACTCGATGAGTGAGTGTGAAACCAAAGACATGTGCACCACGACATGGATACACAAATAATCATGATCTGCACCGCTATAGCTAAGGTAAATTTGGTTTAGAACTTTAACACAGATATAAAGGAATTTAAAAAATCCTGGATTATCCGTAGTAGTGACCATGAACAGGATATAAATTTGGTTTTTATAAAGCTTTTATGGCTGCAATGTACCGTAATCCTGTAAAAATAGGGACTTTCTTATCAGAACCACTCGTTAAAACATATAAAACCTAATATTTTGTTTAGCTTTTAAACTCTCTCTTGGGATAAAATCCAAATTTTGCATTTGTTCGATAAAACCCGTCAAATATATTTTCCAACAAAAAATTTATTTAGTCAAAAAAATCTTAAAAATTTACCCTTTTTAAAAATTTTGACTTGAGGTAACATATTAAAGAACCAAAGTATATAATAAACATGAGATTATTCATAATAGAATTTTCCAGTGCTGTTCTAACGGTCATTTATCTATTCATTTCTGGGAACAGGGTTGAATTCGTAAAAGTAGACTTCTTCGAAATGCGCATGTCGAGACTTTGCAGATGTGCCCTGGGAAAGAGAAGCGCCCTCCTCCCCCCCTTCAAACGCACGGGGTTGCCCGCATTTATATCATTTCTTGGGCTAACTCAATACTAAATAAGCCTATTAATAAACAATGGGGGGGTGAGAGAGAAAAAAAACACACATTTTTCAACGCGGGATTTTAATTTGCCTATGTAGAATGCGGGCCAATAACTGCAATCCTCACAACCCCATTTTATCTGGAGATATGTGTTCCTTTTATTTATTTTAAAATAAGCCTAGCAATTGCAAAATTTATGTTTGCAGATGACATATATGTTGATGACAAAACCCTTATAGAAACTTGATCGAGATTAAATCTTGTCATCATAAAAAAAAATTAAAAAACTAACATTATATCTTATAGTACCTAAAAACAAATATTCCTCAATATTGAAAAAATTGATGAAATATTTTGTTATACAAGTAAATTAGTTTTTAATTATAACTTTCAATGTGCACACTTAAAAATTTTCACTAAAAATTTACACTTTAAAATTTTATTTAGTAAATCCAATTATTATTTAAGGTTTAAGGTATATATTGTTTATTTTTATGAGCTAAGATAATTCAGATTAATACACTGAACATCATAATTATTTAAGAAATCTTGTGTTTTTAACAGCACAAAAAAAAATTTATAAGGCTACTTAAACGTAAAAACATAAATAAAAATCGATAATTTTAAGATAATTACTAATATTTTCTAAAAAAAACCTTGTTCAAAAAATTCAATTCAATTCAAAAACAAACTTTACCCCCTATTAATCCCTATTATTTTTAGTTTTTTTAAAATGTTATTATAATAAAGGTTTAGTTGTTAGGTAATTTACGAAGTTTTTTTTTTAATTTATTTTCTCATATACTGTATTTTACAAACGTTGTTGAATAAACTAACTGGTAAGCTGCTTCTTATCGCTGATATAAATCAATAAGTCAGACTGAATCTACTGCAAATCTTATATGTTTAACAGTAAAAAAATTTATATTGTCCACTTCAAGCACGAAAAAAAAAATTATTTTAAAGTAATAACATAAAAGCTTTCAAAAACCTCGCTAATTTTTTTAACTTAATTTCAAAAAATAGATTAATCTAATGAACAGCGGATTTCCTCTTATTTTTTTTTTCTACATTTTCTTATGGTAAAAGTCTACTTCTCAGGTAATCTACTATTTTTTTTTAATTTATTTACCTTCTAATATATTATACGAACGTTGTTGAATTAAAATTGTGTTAAGCTGCAACTAATCACCAATATCGACCGATAATTTTGATTGATTATACAGCAAATCTTATATATTTAAGAGTACAAAAAAAAGTTTATAAGTCTACTTAAAACCTGAAGACAAATGAAAATCGATAATTTTAAAATAATTAAAATTCTCACAAACCTTGCTCAAAAAATTAAATTTAAAAAATTAACTCATCTAATGGGGAGTGGTTTTTTCTTGCAGATTCCTGTTATTTTTAGTGTTTTTTTAAATTTTCTAATGGTTAAGGTTTAACTATCAGGTAAACTACTAAGTTTGTTTCATTTATTTATCTTCTCATTTATTACACAAACGTCATTGAGTAAACCATGTGTTTTAATAAGTTAATAAGTTGTTAAGTTTTAAATAAGTTGAATATCTTATATTTTTAGCAGCATAATAATAAAATATAAAATAAATAAAAAATTTATAAGTTAACTTAATACGTGAAAAAAATAAATAAAAATGCATTATCGAAATTATTTTTTAAATTTATCAATTGTCGCCAAAATTATTTTTGCTCTTCATTTATTTATATCTACAACATTACATGTATTCTACACGGCCAGCAGATTGGATTTAATTTTGAGACGTGATATAAATAGGCGTTATATAGGAAGCTACTCATTGGGAGCCGCTCTGGACTAATTATTTATTATGAAAGGTCGCGGATCCATATTCTTCTCAAAATTTGTTTTAAATTTTAAATTCAATTCTTAATTTTGGATATAGTAAAGATAACGAGGGGAAGAAACTGTGTTTTTTTTCCTTTTACTTACTAACACGAGGAAGTTTATTTGTATACGTGTTTCATTAATTGCATTACGTGTACATTTCAAGTGGATTTATTAATTCGAAAAATACGTTTATTTATTACTAATGGGAAAATGTTGTCAATTCTAATCACAAAAGCACAAGACAAAGTTGTCCATTATTTACAAGTAAATATCGCTAATTTGAAAGTTATAAATAAAATCCACTCAAAATCCGTGCAAACGAAAATTAAATCAAATTTTAAAATAAAATGAACTCAACAAACTACAATCGCTAGAAGAATTCATGTTGGATTCAGCTGAAAGGTTGGTGCTCAAAGGGAAGTCCATGATTATGATGTGATCCGAGGCGCCTGGAACTCACAGCTGCTAAGATGCCAAAGCCTCGTTCAGGACTGATGATGATACTGAGAAACAAATTCTGCATAGGGGCGGATGTGGGGATGTCTATTTCTCCATGTTGTAAGATGTACGTGTGTCAGGCAGCAAAAAAGATTAAATTAAATAATTGGCCTTAGAGATTTTTTAGTCAACGAGTTACATAAAATGATTTTATTGTAATGTCTGAATAGTGGCTTTCTAAAGTAACTATTCTTCTAAACTTCTAAACTAAAGCTAGATGTGAAATAAAATGTAAATAGTATTGTATGTATATAGTACAACACGACACGCAAGAATGGCACAATTACACAGAAGACAAACACTTTGAGCCCTGAAGATGATCACAATAAAGATCGAAACGTTGGCACGATAAAGAAAATGTTTTTCTGAAACCTACGTCACACCAGACCGCATCTCACGATTTCTGAATAATTAATGTAAATAGTATTAAACCATATGAAACGGCAAATAAAAGAGAAACATATCATTTTTATGCATGGTAATCTTTAATCTAAAAGAAATTTGAAAAACCGAACGACAAGCAGCGTCCAATATTTAATAATAATTGTTTTTGGTGATAACAAATAAAATCTTTATTGATACATCAAAGCTACAATTATACAATAATAGATAAAACTATATAACAATATTGTCAACAACAAGGATTATTCTTTGGGATAAGCTAATCTCCAACCGCAGGCTCGGCGTGCGAGCTGAGAGAAAAAAGGACGAGGAAGAACCTCTTTTAAGTTTTTGAAGGCACCTGTTTTTTTTTGTTTTTTTGTAAATGGCAAGAAGTGTGTATGTCACAGATCGCTTAGTTTTATTTTATTTTCTTAATCTTAATACATTTATTTTTGGAAGGTTATTGTTGTAATTTATTTGGTTCAGGTCCGGATTTTTTTTTTCAATTAATTTGTCTAAGTTTGAGGCACGGATATTTTTTTTATTTTTTTATTGCTTGAAACGAGTTGCTTCGTGTGAAGGGGATCCACGCAAAGATCGCAATAAGTAAAATCTACAATTAATAAAACATTAACAAATTCTTCTGGATTTTTATTTTCAGAGTTATAAAGCCTAAAGAAATATAGAGCAAATTTGTGAGAATTTATTATTGAATTTTTTTTTGTCTTAATAACACTCACAACACGACACACATCGTGACAGATCTACACAGAAAATACACTTTGAGGAAGGATAAATACTTTGAATAAACCAAAAAAATCTATACTGCGTACATCATTGTATAAATTCATTTTACATCTTTCATGTATTTGTATAATCTAAACAAAAACAGGCCCTGAAGATGATCTAAATAAAGATCGAAACGTACATCGCATAAGTCGAGCATCTCACGATCTCCAATTAATAATTAACACTTTTGAAATTTGATGAAATTGCGATCTTTGGATGCATATGAGCCGAAATAAAATTTCAGCCTTTTCACGAGGCCGTTAATCTTTGATCGCACTCCTTGGAAAAGAGAAGTGCAGCCGAATTTGAATTCACACGCGTGATTGATAAAGTTGCCTGATGAATAGAACAAAGACAAAACTGGACAACACAACGGGATGATTGCAGGCGATAGTTTTTCTTTTCTACGAGCGGTCGATTGATTGCTCGTGATGGATTCAGAGTTTTCAGTATTTAGCCGAAGGTCGTCGGTTCGAATCCCGCTCGTGGCACTAACTTTTTTCATTTCAACTAAAACCTTACATAAAAAGATTAATTAATTGACAGAAGTAATTTGGGCAATAGACCACTAAATATAATGGATTTAATAATGAAATAGTTTGTCAGACCAACTCAGCGAGGATAGGCGGACCAAAATGTTTCATAACGATGATGGTCAACATTTCTGAATTTACAGTTAAACCTCCATCATGAAATTTATAATTCACCAATTTCGTGGTCCGCTTGACCAATTAATACATTACAATTAATTTAGGTTTTTAGTTGAGATGAAAAAAAGTTAATGGCACGAGAGGGATTCGAACCCACGACCTTCGGCTATTTACGCCGCTGCTCTACCACCTGAGCTATCGTGACCTCGATCTACTCGGACATCAACTCTCATTGAAAAATGGCAAAAGGAGGGAAAACTCATAAGGTGGGGTTGAGATGAGGAGTTGATGTCCGAGTGGATCGAGGTCACGATAGCTCAGGTGGTAGAGCAGCGGCGTATCTAGCCGAAGGTCGTGGGTTCGAATCCCTCTCGTGCCATTAACTTTTTTTCATCTCAACTAAAAACCTTAATTAATTGTAAGAAATTTATAATAATTTTCTGTTTATTTTATCGTTGTATTGGCCGCACATGGTCCACGATTTAAATACAATTGTTCTTATATTAAATTGTGAGATTTCCTCCTGTGGTCTGCGGGCTGATAATCCTACAGTTTGATAGTTACCTACATCTTGGTCTGCCTATCTTCACTGATTTTTCCCAATTAAATTTTCTTAAATCTTTATTATTTAAGTGATTTCTTGTTAATAACCTAGCTTAATTGCTGTTCCTTATGAAAAAGTTTAAACTGTCTAATCATAAGATATTTCTTAATCATAGTCGTTGTTTTTGGAATCGGAATTAATGTGTACAGGAACGTTTTTATCTCTAAAATAATGATATTGTAAACTGAATACAGTTTTTACAGCCTTAAACGTAATCTATACTGATTTATTTAAAGTATTGAGGTAGGTATTGAATTAATATTAAAATAATTAAGCAAGCAGTTTGTATAATGTGAATGAACGCCAAAAAGAATATTCGTTTCATCTCCATTCAATCAAATATGGTTACCCCTTACAACTTTTTAAAAGTCTTGTCTGTTTTATTACTAACATTTCTTCATCACGTTGTTAAATAAATTTTCATTTCTCGGTGTAAAAATGTCTTTACGTATGTCTTTACAGCGGTCGTGTTTGCTCTCGGGCCACCTTAGATTGATGGCTATTTGACGTGGATAATTGAACAGGGACAACACCCAAAGCAGGTTTATCGATCAGTAAATATAAGCTGTAGACTTTCAGCCCCCCGACTGCGAGTAGGCCACATTCGATGCGGAAACAAAACAAACACAAGAAGGAAACAAATATTAGCAATAGTTTTCCCAAAATAAAACGAGCAAATAAAAAAAATAAAAATAAAAGTGGCTCTTCTTTCACAATTTTTAGACAAAACGTTAACACAATACTATAGTGTACTTAATATTTAACTATTTATTAAACAACTTATTTTAACGTTTTAAACTTAATGATTACTCTATGAAAGTGTATAATATTTTTAAAACTTAAACTAAGCTTTTTTGATTTTTTTGTCTATCAATGACGTAATTTTTTACTTCAAGTCTTCAAAATCTTTCCACCTTGCAGATATCAAAAATTATAAATAGTCAAATAAACTTGGTAAGATCCCTTAAATATTCTTTTGCGCCTCATATTGAATCAGTTATTTGTAGGTCTAACAAAAATTTGGGTTTTCTCATGAGAAACATTAAGAACTTTAGGAACACTTCTGCCACCAAGTACCTATACTTTGGTCTTGTGAGAAGCATAGCTGAATATTGTTCCTTGATTTGGTATCCTTGTGCTTGTAAGTGTAGCCTGGTATCGAACGTGTCCAAAGATGGTTCTTGAAATTCCTGGTATTTAAAAAGGGTCTCCAATGGGTCGAGTTCGACTCGGGAGGTTAAACATATGTGGTCTCTTTTCATTAGAAGATCGATCCATTCTGTTGGGTCCATGTTTTTTTTAATGGAAGTTACTGAATGGTCTGTACCATTGCCCACAGAGTTACTTGAAAGTATTAACTTCTCTGTTCTTTGCGTGCTCAGATATATGAACTACAATTTTATCCGAATTTTCAGCGAACTGTGTATGCAAAAGTTTGGAACTGTCACTCACCAACACAAAGATTTTATTGAAATTTGCAGTAAGTGTAATACAGACAACTTTGGGTCGTTATTTTTTTATAACATATTTTTAAATATTTTGAATATAAATAACGTTACATTAGTACTACACATATTATGAATTGGACTTAACTAGTTGGATAGTTTTTTGATCACCAGTTCTGTATCGTCATTAATAATGAAAAATAAAGCTTATTACAATAAAATATAGTCTTCAAGAAAGCAATTATTGCTATGTTAATTGGTATTTACAATTTACATCACAAGTAGTAACAATAAAAATAAATATTAATAAGAAAATAATTAGTCATAATAAAAATAAACATCAATAAATATTAATTTTCTTCTTTTTTAATTCATAGATTTTGGGTAATTTTCTCTGAATCAAAACATGTGTACAATCATTTCTTTTTCGAATTCGACTCCTCTCCATCTCTCTGCACATTTTTTTTTATAACAATACAATTTTAATAATTAAAACTATTGCATAATACTCCAGTACTTTCACACCAGTTAAAAATTCAAGGTTCCAGGAAAGTTTGGCTGATCTTAACACTATACAGGTACTCGTTTTTCTTACGTTTATTTGATGTTTCATGGATTAAATAAGGATTTCAAAAATCTTTTCTTCCACGACGACTTACATAGATCTATCGTGGAATCCTAATTAATGAGAATCATACCTTGGAATATTCATTTTTTCCTGTAATACTTTCCTCGCTTCTTCTTTGCACACCTCTTTTAGTGTGAGAATCGCCTTCCAAAATAGTTAATGCTTACGGGATGCTAATGCTTCGCATTCACAAAGGATATGTATCGATGTTTATACATCCTCGTGATAGAGTTGGCATGTTTCTGTCTGTACTCTGCCAATCTTCTTTAGGCAGTAGTTAAGAGAGCAGAGGCTAGTATAAAGGCCTATAATTTTCTTCAAATGTTGTCTTCTGAAAGAGAAGGATGAAGAAGAGTTTATTCGCCTTCCTTTTTGAAAGATTTATACATCTCTTAGCTGTCTCATAAATGGTCATTTTGTCCAGTGCTTGAGTTTGTATTTCTCCAATCAATTTATGTAGATAATAAAAAATAAGCATATCCTGATTATAAAGCGTAAGATTAAAACGCATAGTAATTCCTTTTTAGGTAAAAGAGCAAAATTGTTTCCGAATTTACCGACTGAAATCTGAATATGACTAGATAGATATATAGATAGCTAGAGAGAGAGAGAGAGAGAGAGAGAGAGAGAGAGAGAGAGAGAGAGAGAACGGAAGATAGATATAGATATAGATAGATAGTTAGATAGAGAGAGAGAGTGAGAGAGAGAGGGGGGAGAGAGTTGTGAAGTAGAGATAGAGAGAAAGAAAGAGAAAGAGTTTGAAGAGTTGTGAGATATTGAGAGATAGAGATAGATAGATAGATAGATAAATAGATAGATAGATAGATAGATAGAGAGAGAGAGAGAGAGAGAGAGAGAGAGAGAGAGAGAGAGAGAGAGGGAGAGAGAGAAAGAGAGAGGGAGAGAAAGGTAGAGAGAGATAGGTAGATAGATATATAGTGTTTTCGAATTTACCGACTGAAATTTGAATATGACTAGATAGATACATAGATAGATAGATAGATACATAGATAGATAGATAGATAGAGCGTGAGAGAGAGAGAGAGAGAGAGAGAGAGAGAGAGGGAGGGAGGGAGAAAACTAGAGAGGAAGAAAGGTAGAGAGAAGTAGGTAGATTAGATATATAGGTAGGTAGATAAAGAGAGAGTGAGAGAGAGCGAGTGAGGGAGGGAGAAAGGGGTTCCTTTTAATAGATTTATAAATCTCTTAGCAGGCTAATAAATAGTGCGTTTTTCATTCTCCAGCCATATTTCCAGTTCTAATTTAAGCACACACTCTTGTTACCTTTGTAGTTTTGGTCCCATGTGCGGAAAAGTCTGCCTCTTTTTTGGCTAGTTGACAAGCCTGTTTATTTCCTTCTATATTCATGTCCCGGAACCACATTAGTGTAATCTTCTTTTGTTTTACTAGAGCCATTGGACCATTTTTCCCTCCCAGACAAGTTTAGAGTTGAAAGCATACGCATTTAGTGCGTTTATATGTGCCTGACCGTCTTTGAAAATGTAAATATGAGTACTTTCCCATTTTTTTATATTGACTCTTATGCAAAGAGTTGTATTTCGTTGACTTCAGCTTTGAAAATAGTAGGGATTCGTCCAAGGGACTTGGCTAGAGTATATTTCGGCCTCTATACCGCTACACATACTTTCTATCTTTAATCTAACTGTGTAGCACTCTATCTGTCTATTTGCTTTACTTACAATTACGTTTATTATTTAACTTTTTTAAATATTTGGTACATATTTGTTTTTATCTCTTTGCATATTAATTCCATGTTGACATATTTATTGCATATCACTGGTAGAATGTTTTTCATTATATTTTTTATGTATGAATAAAAAATGTTTTATACAGTTTTAAGAGACCTTTAGTTAAACCTTCTATGTATAACGTACCTTTACATTGTTTTTTACTTTAACTAGGGTATTTCAACTACGGGGTTATATGAACCTTCGGGGTACCGGTGTTTTTTAAATAAAATTGTAATTTGATCCTTACAATTACGTATTATCTTGATCTGTCTATAGATGCTATTTCGCCATCTTTAGTGGTAGCTTTCTGTGCGGGACTAAATTAAACAAAATGGCCTCTTGTTTTTAAGACTCAAACGAAATCTCTGTCCTCGCTGGCACAGTCCACAAAATTAATTTCTCCCAATTTCAAAACCAATTCATATCCGATGCTTAGTCGGGGGTATCGTTCCAAACGGACAAGGTCTTGCTCGATGTCGCTGCTTAATTTTTTCGGATGTGTAACAAAATGAATCCAGCTTTCCCACACTACTGTCGAGTTTTGCCAGAGAAGTCGTCTATAAAGAGAATTTTCTTTTGGTGGGATACCGTCAGCTATCTCGTTATTAAAAATAGCGTCACAGGCATCACCTAACCTTTATGGATACCGTTCTTTTGAACCTGACCCTTGGATAGCACGGACTAATATAGTCTGACAGATAAAATCCGCATTTCTCCAGAAAGGCCTACAGGAATCGTGATGACCTCTGAAGCCGATACTTCGACATTTCCGTACCCTATTTCAACAATCAGGTGTCATGCAACTTCTTCAGATCAACGCTTGTTCAGAAATTTTCGTGAACGAAGCTTCTTGTATGTTCAATTCAAGAAAAACTGTTTATTTTAATTATTGAAACCATTTAAATTTTGGTTTAAAAAGTATATTTTACGGTCAAAAATTGTTTAAACTGTTAGATGTATTGATAAGATTTTTACTGACGAAAAATCTCCATCTCGGTATTATCTGGATGAAAAAATAAATTCAACTGTTATCTACCAAACTTTTCTCCCATTTTAAAGTCATCATCAGGGCAAAACAAGCTTAACACAAATGAGTTTTTAATAGATTAGGTATTAAATTTCTTTCAAGATACCCTCTATCCCCAAATTACCAAGGACTTTTGTTGTCATACTTGGTAACGTTGCTAGGTTAATCTTCAAAAAAAATTTGAAAACAATTATAAGAAAGCTATGTCACTGTGTAAACATCTTTAAGATTGTTCTGACGATGACAACAAAAGGTTGTTTAGAGAGCCATACCATTTTTTTTTTTTTAAATTTCGGTTCGCCGTAGCGTGTAACAATGTGTTAGAATAGTGAAAATACGCCTGGCCGTTTGCGAGTCGATGAATTTTTAATAGCACTTTGATCAATACTGATCATCTCCGCCTATTCGGGCAGTAGACTTAAAACAAACACTTTTTCGCTCAACGCGATGATCCTTTCTCCTTCCTTCATGAAGTTCATTCCGAAATTTGGAAAAAAAGAGAGCAATACCGTAGAACACGTTGTTTCAAGAAAAACGCAAAAAAACCAAAAAATCGAAAAATATTTATTGTCTTTTCCTATGTAAATCGACCTGCTGAGTCGATTAGAAAAGTAATTAGGCTCGTAGGACACGTTGTTCCAAGAAAAAAAAAATCGAAAAATTATTTTTGTCTTTTTCGATGTAAATCGACCTGCTGATCGTAATCATAATAAGCAGAACTGTGTATAACTTGTTCCACGAGGAATATTGTGCACTCGGGAAGAATGAATGTGATCAGACTTCTGTGCTTGTATAGGGTGTATAATTAACATAAATTATGTTAATTTATGAAAATGAATGTCATGTATTAGCGTGAAGTAAGAGGTTGTTTAACCATAATATCGACTACTCAGGTGGAGCGAATGTGACCAGATTTCTATGTTTTTGCAGTAGTAGTGTAAATGTACGTTATGTCCATTCTATAGTTGACATGCTGGGGTACACATGAGAGCATTTTATCATATCTACTTAGTTTTCATAAAAAGAAGACTGATCAGGTTGAAAAGTATGCGTGAGAGACTAGGAAAAGTAGGAAAACACACTGAGGGCTGCCGATGACCTCCGCTGTTTGTCGACCCCTAAAGGTGTTGGTAAAACGCCAATCACCATCGTTCTACCAACTACAACAGAACCTTACCATGTTGAACGCTTCTGCTGTTGCAATTGTTCACTCAACACCAAACACGATAAAAATATTGACAAAACACACTGTAAACACCAAAGAACGTGCTTGCCAATGTAATAGAGCAATATATATTACATATTACATCTTTGTAACAAATAAAGGAAATAATCGCCAAGAAATGAGCGTAGATAAACGGGAAAAAAGACCGAGAAGAATCGTTCCGTATTATGTTATTTCTAAGGCACTGGTAATAAAGTTGAATACGGTTCCATACTTTTTCATGATTCATTTATAATTCATGGCTTCCGAGAAGTATAAGCGGAAGTGGGCACGCGATGCTGATGCATGGGGCCGACTCTCTACAGCTATCGCCGTAACCGGTCCGCGTTTAACCCTTGTAGAAATAATGGCCATTTCATTGTAACTTTAAATAAATAGATTAAAGAATTTTTTTTAAATAGTAGGAAAAATTACTTTATTCAAGGTATACAATTTTCTCTTTATTTGAAGACATTTAAAACAATGTCAAAATCCAGGTCAATGATAATAGAAGAGCTTTGTAGTTTCACGTTGCTCAATAATGGCTTGCTGCTTAATCCCGTGGTCATCTTTCATTTGACGTTAGTTTTGTATTTATGAAATATGCATTATCATGAAAATGATCATGATGAAAGGAAACAAGAAATTGGGGGTTTATATTCCCCAAGCAGCAGCCTTCTGTCTTATTTTCTTGTTTCTGTCCATTCTTTTCAGTCTGTCCATTCGATTCTTCTTTTAATCAGTAATAGGTCATTGACTTTCGTTGCTACAATTCCTTTCTCCGGATTTTCTCCGTTTCCCAGGTTCCTTTGAGCGGTTGCTTCACATTTGAAGATGATATGGGCGACTGTTTCTTCCTCCTCATTGCATAATCTACAAATGGGATCATCATTGAATATGCCCAAGTTGTGCAGATGTTTTATGGGATGCCAGCGATCGGTTAATAGTCCTATCACTTTTATATGTTCGCATACATACATTTTCTCTTATACAACTGATTTTTCATAATGCCTCGTTATAAAAACTCAGTTATAATATATATAAAAAGTTGAATAATAAGCTTTTTAACATTTCTTTAAATAATCTCCAATCCTATTTTTCTTCTCTGTCCACAATTCTTATTACTATGCTCGGATAATATACGACATAAAATAAAATCAACTAATTAAATTAAAAACGAATCTTCGTTTTCAAGTGAAAAAAATATAATCTTTTCGTCTATTTATGCTGGAGGAATTTGGTTTATTTTTTTAGATTTCAAATTTTATTTTGTTAAGTTCCATCTTTTTCCATTCACTTTGAAAAAAGAGCATAATTTTTCGAAACGTAGTCCGCCAATTATAAAATAGTGATGCAATAATTTCCAGTTCTATTATTCTTCTCTGTCCACAATTCTTTTTACTATGCTCGGATAATATACGACATAAAATAAAATCAACTAATTAAATTAAAGAAAGGATCTTCGTTGTCAAGTGAAAAAATATCTTTTCGCTTTTTTATGCTGGACGAATTTGGTTCTTTTTTTTAGATTTCAAATTTTATTTGGTCAAGTTCCATCTTTTTCCATTCACTTTGAAAAAGGAACATAATTTTCGAAACGTAGTCCGCCAATTATGAAATAGTGATGGAATAATTTCCAGTTCTATTTTTCTTCTTTGTCCATAATTATTATTACTCTGCTTGGATAGTATTCGACTTAAAATAAAAGGAATTAATTAAATTAAAAACGAATCTTCGTTTTCAAGTGAAAAATTATAATTTTTCCGCCTATTTATGCTGGAGGAATTTGGTTTCTTTTTTTTAGATTTCAAATTTTATTTTGTCATGTTCCATCTTTCTCCATTCACTTTGAAAAAGGAGCATAATTCATCGAAACGTAGTCCGCCAATTATGAAATAGTGTGGAATAATTTCCAGTTCTATTTTCTTCTCTGTCCACAACTATTTTTACTATGCTTGGATAGTATACGACATAAAATAAAATGAACTAATTAAATTAAAAACGAATCTTTCTTTTCAAGTGAAAAAATATAATCTTTTCCCCTAGTTCTGCTGGAGGAATTTGGTTCTATTTTTTAGATTTCAAATTTTATTTGGTCGTTCCATTTTTTCCATTCACTTTGAAAAGGAGTTTAATTTTCGAAACGTAGTCCGTCATAAAATAGTGATGGAATAATTTCCAGTTCTATTTTTTTTCTTTGTCCACAATTATTATTACTATGCTTGGATAGTATAGGACATAAAATTAAATCAACTAATTAAATTAAAATGAATCTTCGTTTTCAAGTGAAAAAATGTAATCTTTTCGCCTATTTATGCTGGAGGAATTTGGTTTCTTTTTTTTAGATTTCAAATTTTATTTTGTCAAGTTCCATCTTTTTCCATTCACTTTGAAAAAGGAGCATAATTTTTCAAAACGTAGTCCGCCAATTATAAAATAGTGATGCAATAATTTCCAGTTCTATTTTCCTTCTTTGTCCACAATTATTATTACTATGCTTGGATAGTATACGACATAAAATAAAATTAACTAATTAAATTAAAAATGAATCTTCTTTTCAATTGAAAAATTTATAATCTTTCCACTTACTTATGCTGGAGGAATTTGGTCCTTTTATTACATTTCAAATTATATTTTGTCAAGTTTTGTCAATATCTTTTTCCAGACACTTTGAAAAAGGAGCATAATTTTTCGAAACGTAGTCCGCAAAGAATGAAATAGTGACTCATATCAAGTTCTTTTTTGGCTGAATAATCCCACAATATATCATTGTTAATAATTGACAAAAGAAAACGAATTTATCTTTAAAAAACATAAAATTTCGTTCATTTATAACAAAACCATTGTTCACAAATGTTTTTATAATAGGTACATTTAAATGTAGATCCTTGTTAGAATTGGTTACATCTCTTATCGTGTGAAAACGTAGTTTGCTAACAAGCGGTTCCTGGAAGCAAAGACTGGAGACTTAATTGACCCGAGACGTGTGTAATTCGGGTTGTTACATCATGAAGACATATCGATTTTTGTTTCGAAGTCGAGTTTTGAGTCAAACGCCGTGAAAAGGTATAATAAGAAATATGCAGTTGTTAGGAAAATGCAAAAGTTCAGTAAAGATTAATAGAGATTAACGCCAATAACTGTTGAAAATTGCGTCAATTTGTAAAGATTGATTAGAGGAGTATTGATTTTAGCATTAAAAAACTCAGTCCCTGCTAATTATAGTTTCTTGAATTTCATGAAATATTTACGATTTAAGTCTAATATTTAGGACATTCTTGTCAGCAGTCCGATCCGCTTTTGTGATTTGGGAAATTTTTAATAGGTACTTTAACTATAATGAATATAAACTCAAATCAATTATTACATATTATTAAATTCACTAAGTTCGTGGTCCGCTTGACCAATTAATATACTACAATTAATTAAGGTTTTTAGTTGAGATAAAAAAGTCAATGGCACGAGCGGGATTCGAACCCACGATCTTCGGCTTGATACGCCGTTGCTCTACCACCTGAGCTATCGTGACCTCGGATCACTCGGACACCAACTTCCCATCTCAACCGCATCTTTTGAATTGTCCCTCCTTTTTGCCATTTTTCAAATGTCGTGTGATCGGGTTGGATTCTCGACGGCAAATATGGCCACGGAAAGCTTTAGTGAAGTATACTTCATTTTTAATCATTAAATTCACTAAGTTCGTGGTCCGCTTGACCAATTAATATACTACAATTAATTAAGGTTTTTAGTTGAGATAAAATGAAATAAATAAATTGAAAAATGTCAAAAAGGAGGGAAAATTCAAAAGGTGGTGTTGAGATGGGAAGTTGGTGTCCGAGTGGATCGAGGTCACGATAGCTCAAGTGGTAGAGCAGCTGCGTATCAAGCCGAAGATCGTGGGTTCGAATCCCTCTCGTGCCATTGACTTTTTTATCTCAACTAAAAACCTTAATTAATTGTATTACACATTATATTCGAACATTAAGAATATGTAATGTAAATAATTGATTAGTTTAGACAGTTTAAAGGTATGTTTTTGAAACAAAAATAATAAATATAATTTAATTTATGTTGGTCTAAATCGACAAACAATTGCATTTCATAAAAATATGTTCATCGTTTGTTGAATTGAAATCTGTTGAAATACATATTATTCTAAAACTTAGTTTTGCCGAAAAATAAAAAGTAAGAAAAATCTTCTCTGGTGCAGTGACACTTTTTCAAACAATATTCGTTATAATGGTGAACAGGAACTGGATTACTTATTGGATTCATCTTTACTTACGTTGAATTACTCAATCGCGTTTCGGCGTTGCGCCATCATCATTGAGGATCTGGCTGTCACTTTGTCTGATTAGGGCTTAGATGTCGTTGGGTCCGTCGGTGGTCGCTAGGGGCGTCATGGCATTCATTGGCCAGTGATGATGTCGGTTATTTCCGTTGTCGGTTATTATTTGTGCGTTGTTGGTTTTTTTGTACATTGGTTTCGCTGTTGTTTTTTTCTGATTTTGCGATTTTTATTATGAAGTTTTTAGTAGAGTGAAGGTAGTGTTTGAATGTGAGTTTGTGCATTTGTAACGTTTCCATCTTTACGTGTTTGTATATATATCTAGGTTCTTCAGTACGTTGAGTTTTCGTTCCTTTTGTGTGTTGTGTAGTCAAATCATGCTTGTAAGTTTGGAGGAGATTCCACACATCCATACTATGAAATATCAGCCCAAAAAAAAGAAGTATTAAATAATACACTCCTAGTTTCTATTGAGTTTGGTTCGTGGTTGTGTTGTATTGTGTGTGACGTAATTTAATTACTAATGAATTTCATTCTCTGTATTTCCATGTGATGCTACAAATACCGTTATTATATAGCGAATCAGTTGTTTCTGTTTGTTTTTAGTGGTTTACCTGCAGTCCTTATTGATCCTTAATGCTGTTTTTAGTACGAGTTAGTTGAAAAGGTTTGTTAATCTGTAGGTTTTTTTTAGAGAGATGTGAATATTGTCCATTTGTTTGTTGTTTTAGGTTTTTACGTTTTTTAATATTTCTCGGTGCTGTTTTGTACCCGTTTGTATAGATTTTCGTTTTTGTTTATAGTTCTTTGTTGAAATTTTCAGTGTTGAGTGGGATTATTTCAGTCCTTGGATCATTTGTCATAATGCTGCGATTTTGTGCTGGTTGGGTTGTGCGTATAATATGCCGGTTTCAGTGGGTTTTCTGTACATTTGGAATTATGTTTTTTATTGGTTCCGAAGAGTGTAAAGTCCAACAAATTGTTGTTATTTTCAGTTTCTATGGTGAATGAAATTTTTTTGTGTATTGCTTTAGGGTCGCTGAGTACGTTTACTGATGAGAAGGTGGTGCAAGTACTTCTTCGATGTATCTAATGTAATTTTGGGGGAAGCACTTCGGCAAAAAAAGTGCAAAAAATTAAACCGACATCGGAAATAAACGACATCACTGACCAATGAATGCCCTAGCTATTTGGCTAATGAGTTGTATCTCATAATTTTGAACTTAAAGGTGAAATAAAAAAATATATGAAGTATTTGGTTGACAAAATTTGATTCTTCAGCAGGTTTGACTCCAATTCATGTTGATAGTACTAGTATTAATTAAAAAGATAAAATTTTGTATTAGGGAAATTAGATTTGTTTAATAATGGTAAAAAAGAGCAATATGCCGATTACTCCTCCTATTTTATTAAGAATAGAGCGTAAAATTGCATATGCAAACAATTTGCAATAGAGACAAAAATAGAGACAAATATCATTCTGGATGTGGACTGGAGTAATTAAGGTGTTGGCTGGGATGAGGTTTTCTGAATCACCTAGTAATTGTGGTTCAGTTTTATTTAACAATATAAATAAGGATGATATTATTATACCTCCCATTGACAACCTGCGGCCCCAACGAAATAAAATCCTTACTCAGACAAAGTGACAGCCAGTTTCATGCCGGAATCTTTGATTAATTCAACAAACCCTCGAGTCAAAACGGACCCAATAAGTCACCTGGCCGGTTCACATGAGCACACCGACTAGCAGACCAATACCCATCGTCAACATTATATTCGTTATATTTAAAATCAACCTTTTCATAACTTATCTTTTGTAATTCTTGTTTTATCTATTTGGTAATTCAAGTCAGTTTGGTTCATTACCTGTCTGCAGTATCAAACATAGAGACAAGAACTGTCTTAACATTTTTACTTATTAAATGCAATCTAAATAAAGCTATCATGAGACCTATCCTCTGCTATTGAAATGCTTTTCCGGGCTAAGTAATTGGTAGTTTCTGTTGTTCAGATGCTGAATTTTCCTCGGGTCTGATAAAATGTCTTGTACTTCTGGACTATTTACAAAGGTACAACAAGCTGACCAGAGTTGATTTAATCAAATCGAAAGACGATCATTTACTCACAAATTATACAATACCAGCATATATATCCAAAAGCTTTTCAATAATTCTAGAAGATAAATGGATGCGGTTTGTTTGGTAACAAAAGTCTAGAATACACAATTGGTTTTCATTATACTTCTTAGAGTGTACACCGTTCATTTAATACATACTGGCAACTTTAAAAGCTGAAAAACAACTATCTGAAAAGCTTAGTTTCAATACCAAATTGAAATACAAAAAATCATGGCTTTCACTTGTTGAAATGGTTAATTTTTGGCACTCTATAAATTTTGAGCCTTGGAGTCCGGGCGTGATGAACTACTTTGGTAGCTACTTTCATGAAATGTAGAAAAATTACCTAATTGACGGGCTAGAAATGAAATTGACGGAAGTCATTTGGAATGTAGATTAAAGCAAATTTTTCTATTCCACTTTGAATATCATTCTCCACGTTTGTGATTAAAAATCTGGCCAACTAACATTTCGTCGAGGTGATTTTGACTGAGCTTATTTTACGATTGAGTTGTACAGGTATCACGTATTTATAGCAAAGGTTCCCACCCCGCTGAGGCTAACATTTGTCATTTATTAACCGAGCCCTGGAGAGGGTCGAGGGAGCAACTGGGGCGAGCAAATATTTAATAATCCCTTCCCATGTTGACGTCAAAGAGCGACGTCTCCTTGACTACACCCTCCCGATTACTCTCTTTTATCGGGGTGACTTTAATAACTGATTGCCTTGTCAAGGAAAAAAACCGTAATCAAATAATAATACACTAGTCGTTAAATTGCTTATCCGTAAGGCTGAAATGTTAATATTTTTGTTTCAAATGTCTTAGCGGAGAAATAACTGAAATATTTGGCCATGGAAACATTTGATTATGTCAATTTTTATCTCCAATATAAATCAAAATTTGAAAGATCAGTTCATCAGCAAGTAGCCAGCTAGTATATTTTAATGGTGGGGTTGAGATGGGAAGTTACTGTCCGAGAGTAAAAAAAGTCAGTGTCACGAGCGGGATTCGAACCTACGACCTTCGGCTTGATACGCCGCTGCTCTACCACCTGAGCTATCGTGACCTCGATCCACTCGGACATCAACTCTCATTGAAAAATAGCAAAAGGAGGGAAAACTCATAAGGTGGGGTTGAGATGAGGAGTTGATGTTCGAGTCACGATAGCTCAGGTGGTAGAGTAGCGGCGTATCAAGCCGAAGGTCGTAGGTTCGAATCCCGCTCGTGACACTGACTTTTTTTACCTCAATTTAAAACCTTCATTAATTGAATGTTATTAATTGGTCAAGTGGACCATGAAAAAAAATAGTGAGAATAATTTAATACTGTACATAACGTGAAAAAATTAAATTGGTTAAAAGATTCAGTTTCAATATCATTTTTTACTTTTCAAGTTTTTGGTTGAAATGAAAAAGCTAGTGTCACGAGCGGGATTCGAACCCACGACTTTCTAATAAATACGCAGCTGGTCTACCACTTGAGCTATCGAGTCTTCGATCCACTCGGACACTAACTTCACATCACAACCCAACCTTTTGAAGTTTCCCTTCTTTTTGCCATTTTTCAAATGTCGTGTAATCGGATTGGATTCTCAGCGACAAATGAAATTGGCCACGGAGAGCTTTAGAAGTACTTCATTTTGAAGTATACTTCATTTTGCTTATTACATTTATTAGGTTTCGTGATCTGCTTGACCAAATAAATTCTTTTCAATTAATTAATCTTTAATTAAGGTTTTTGGTTGAAATGAAAAAGCTAGTGTCACGAGCGGGATTCGAACCCACGACCTTCTAATAAATACGCAGCTGCTCTACCACTTGAGCTATCGAGTCTTCGATCCACTCGGACACTAACTTCCCATCACAACCCAACCTTTTGAATTCTCCCTTCTTTTTGCCATTTTTCAAATGTCGTGTAATCTATTTGATTCTCGGCGACAAATGAAATTGGCCACGGAGAGCTTTAGAAGTACTTCATTTTGCTTATTACATTTATTAGGTTTCGTGATCTGCTTGACCAAATAATTCTTTTCAATTAATTAATCTTTAATTAAGGTTTTGATTGAGATTTAAAAAAAATAGCAAAAAGGAGGGAAAATTCAAAAGCTGGGGTTGAGATGGGAGTTAGTGTCCAAGTGGATCGAAGTCACGATAGCTAAAGTGGTAGAGCAGCGGCGTATTTAGCCTAAGGTCGTGGGTTCGAATCCCGCTTGAGACAATGACTTTTTTATCTCAACCAAAACCTTAATTAATTAAAAATGATTTATTTGGTCAAGAGACCACAAAACATAATAAATGTAATAATTTTTTACATTGAAGAAATTGTGCCTACTTTTTCTGATAGTGCTGCATGGGGCAACGAAAACCGAATGATTCATTTTTGGTGGTGTGGCAGAGTCCGATTGTTAATTCATTTAAAATTAATTTTTTATTCTTTTTAATAACAACTTATCGATAAATACATTACATCCATTGTTTTTAAGCAAGGATTTAATTTTTTATAATCCGTCAGATAGAAAATCCCCTCTGATCATGAAAGTACGAATGCACTAACATGATCCCCCATCAATCAAAAGTAATTGCACTCCCATTAATAATTAAACATACTCAAAGACCAGTTATTAAAATGAGCCAATACATAAAAAACCTCGCGCAAACAGTGATGGAAGTAAAAAATAACAATAAACTTTTTACCCTCCTTACCAGAAGATGGTACAAGGCCAGAATTGCCACTGTTATCTCAGAAAAAAGAGATTACATTCCTAATGCTGCATTTTAAAAAAACTTCTATGAATAGAGACCTAAAAGACTCCGTAACGAAATTTCAAAAAACGCACGGCCGTGAAAACATCCACCAAAGTTCACGGTAACTCCCAAAAATAAATAAAACGTAATCATAAGACTAGTAATCAAATAACTACAAATTGCTACAGCCAAACTATATATATATATTTTTTTTTTCATAGCAAACATATTATATCCATCAATTTCATTAACATAATACGACAAACACAACACTAACACGGTGATAACGAATAAGCAGTTATCAAATCAATCAAAAATTTGTATAAAAACTTTAATTGAATAAAGAACAACAAAGAAATTTAATAAAATATCATATCAAAATCACTCAAAGAAGCATATAAATGCACTAACATGAACCCACAGCCACCAAAACTCACAGTACTAGTTTCCTGAAACCTCTCCAGTAGTAGAGAAACAAACGGGACGTCTAAAGACTAGGATAATTTCACGAAGCCTTCTTAATGACTATTTTAGAGCTGAGCCTTATATTACGAACTTTTTGGAATTGACTACCTGAATGAAGGAAGCCGGTAAATAACGTTTCCCTAGTATGATAGGTGATATATATATATATATATATATATATATATATGTGTGTGTGTGTGTGTGTGTGTGTGTGTACATCGCGGTTCTCTGCTTTCGATTTTCAGTGGCCTTAAACCGCTGTAGGCCATTGTGGATGGTATAGCGCGGCACACCCAGGATTTGGGATATGTAAAGAACAGCTACATCTGTCGTTGGCCATACCATCTGCCTCTTCTCAACATAAAACCATGCTTTTAAGAGGAAAAAATCTTTTACTCAAATATATTGGTTCGTAAAAGAACACAATTTTAAAAACCAAATAACCCACTATATTAGTTGGCATAGAAAGGATAAAATTGAACAAAGCCAAGATACGCAAACGTAGAGCACTCAATTCTTTGTAGAACCTAGAAATTTATTGCCTTCATCAGGACTCTAAATTACAGAACATTTGACATTTGTATTGATACAAAATATATGAAAACCAGAGAGAACAATTTATATAATATACTCGATTAGAAATTAAGTAAAAGTTGAAAGCATTGTGAGGATGCCCGTCCAAGGGATGTGTGCGGGGAGGTAACTATACGGTAATACTGCCAACATGTTAGAAAGCCCCATTCTGATTTATGACAAATACTGTTTATAACCATATTTAAATAATAAAATTATATAAAAGCTATACATATAAATATCTCTAATTTTATAAACATCTGAATATATAACAAAACAATTTTGTCAAAGTATCACAAAACGGTCTAACAATGATATATACAATATGCATTATAATTAAAAAATAAATTTAAACTGTATATAATTGGTTTTTGTTATTAAGGCTATCGTTTTTTGAGAATAGAGCTCTAGATCAAACTTAATTTTGCTATGTCTGTTTTTTTGGTTGCAAAAGTGGGCATCTTGAATGTGCAACATTTCTTTGACCAGTCTTATGCCTAGATTGATTTAGATGATCTGATCTTGATGATACCAAAGCTTTTTTTTGGAAATCGTACTCAGGCAATTCAATACTTATCACAGTAACTTACAGTTTACGATAGAAACAGAACAGGAAGGCTTGATGTTCTGTTAATACGAGAAAACCATAATATTATTACAAAGTGGTATCAAAAACCAACCTCATCAGATAGGGTATTGAGCTACAATTCCCTCCACTCGTTTAAACTAAGAATAAATATAGCTTATAATTTGATACACAGACTTTACACTTAGTTCTCCTAAATTCCATGAAAACAAAATAATAGTGAAACAAATGCTAATAAAAAACCAATATCCTATGTCTCTAATTAATAAGTTAATTCATGATAGACTCTTAAAACACAATGAGACTAAACTTGTACTTGAAGACAACACTATCGCTAGATATAAAGGCATCACTTATGTCCAAGGCATCTCGAATTAGTTGTCAAGGCTCATCAAAAATAGAGCTGGGGATCCAACTTTAGAGGTTACTTTTAAATACAAAATACAACTGGAAATTCCGTTTTCTCCAGATTAAAGTCAAAAGTGCCTATCCAACTTCGCAGCAATGTGGTGTACAAGATATGTTGCAATGTAGTGCTGTGGATTAACAAAACAACTGCTTAAGAGCAGGTGTAAGCAACATATTTATGATGTCTGGGACAAGGAAAAGCAAGGCACTGGACTATCCCAACATTGCCACAAGTATCAACGTACTTTTTAAAAAAAAGGATTGAACTCCACACCCACTCCATCATTCATAATTTCTACTTTTGACTTTTACAACGTTTCGGCAGGAAATCAATCTTGACAGAAGATTGGTCAAAGAAATGTTGCACATCCAACAAGATGCCCACTCTTGCAACTAAAAAACGAACATAGCAAAATTAAATGTGATCTAAAGCTCTATTCTAAAAAAACAATTTCAACAACAATTAGTGATATTTATATGTATAGCTTTTATATAAATCTATTATTTAAATATGGTTATAAACAGTGTTTGGTTTAAATTAGAATGGGGCCTTCTAACATGCTGGCAAGTATTACGGTACAGTTACCACACATCCCTTGGACAGGCGTCTTCACAATGCTTTCAACTGTTACTTAATTTCCAATTCGAGTATGTTATAGAAATTGTTCTCTCTGGTTTTCATCTATTTTGTATCAATACTAATGTCAAATGTTCTGTAATTAAGAGTCCTGATGAAGGCAATAAATTTACCGAAAGCTGGACAAAGAATTGAGTGCTCTACGTTTGCCTACCAGGGCTTCATCAATGATACTTTTTCAATCAACGTTAAAATTTGATAAGGGTGATCATAAAATAACTATCTTTTGTTTTTTTATATAAATAATGTAAATAAATTAGTAACTCTCTATTAAGAAAAACGATAAGTTAGTAATGTTGTGTTTACGTTTAAGTCACTTCTTAATCTTTATTTTTAGTCTTTATGGAAAATAAACAAATATCTGTAATTTGTATTAAAAAGTTATATTTATAGTATTCCGTAACCAAAATTTTAGTAAATTTGCGCTGTTCGCGTTTATATTGTCTCACTGTAGTAGGCGGGATGGTGATGGGCAAAAATAAAAAAATAATAAAATCTCATTTACTGGTGTAGTAGGGTAATTTGTAGGTTACAAATTGGGATTAGTAATTTGAAGACTTTACAAAATTGAAATAAATGAAAGTATGTCCTTGAGGGTCACATTTTCACTCTGAAGCAAATCTCCGTTTACTAGAACAATGTTCCCATCCCCAAATTTGACTGTTCGATAGTTGGCTTCCACATAGACTCAAACCTAACCAGCATATGTGACTGAAATAACCTAAAAATAAACCTAAGTGGTTGGAAAACCCAACAATGAAGATGATAGACAGGCCAAGTGATTTATTTGTTAATGCTATTTAATTTATATATGTGGTTTAATATAGAATTAAATTTTTAAAAACTTTGCTATGAATGCTGTTGAATATGAAGATAATGTTTTGGTAATCGCCAGCCTTTTATTTATGTATTTTTCTTTTTCTTATTTTAAATACATAATATATAACCCTTTTTATTTTACATTTACATATTAATTTTTTCTGTTTTACAGCAATTTTTATTTTTATGTATTACAAGTAATTTTGTTTATATATACCAATTTCAAACAAAATAAAACAAAATCTGACACTAGAGTGGGAAGGCTCATCCAGTAGTGACAACACAATTTCTCATGAGTAATTCAGCAAACCCGCGAGTGAAGACGGACCCAATAAGTGACGGTTCAGCATGAGTTCAACGTTTACAAGATGGGAGGCCACTGCCAATTAAATTTTCTGGGAGGGTCAATAAAATAATAATAATATAAGTTATTGGGGATAGTACAGGGTATAGCTAAAAAAAAACCTGATTGGGGGTGTTATGAAAGGGATTTGTGGAATTTTATGATTTTTTAAGTTATTGAGGATTGTCTGAAGGGAGCGTATGCTATTTTTCGTAGGATTTTGGATTGGGAAATCTGGATGCGACTATAGTTGGATTGGTTGTGTATAGCAGTACAGGGGACAGCTTAAAACCCTGATTGGGGGTGTTATGAAAGGGATTTGTGGAATTTTATGATTTTTTAAGTTATTGAGGATTGTCTGAAGGGAGCGTACGCTATTTTTCGTAGGATTTTGGATTGGGAAATCTGGCTGCGACTATAGTTGGATTGTTTGTGTATAGCAGTACAGGGGACAGCTTAAAACCATGATTGGGGGTGTTATGAAAGGGATTTGTGGAATTTTATGATGTTTTAAGTTATTGGGGATTGTCTGAAGGGAGCTATGCTATTTTTCGTAGGATTTTGGATTGGGAAATCTGGATGCGACTATTGTTGGATTGGTTGTGTATAGCAGTCGTATGTTGTGAAGCGTCAGCTTTGATCGTTTGTCTAGAAGTCGTGACATTAGTTCATAACGGCTAGTCAGTTCCTGATTTTTTAGTCTTTCGTGAGGAATGAGGATTCAACGTTAGTCTTTTGTCGATTACTGCCAGAGGTAGGGGACGTGCTTAACGATAGAGAAGGATATTTAATATAGCTACATTGGTGGCATTAATGCTAAATTCATTAGTCGGATGGTCTTTTGTCAATATTTATTTTTATCACCCACTTTGTCAGCCATGTTTCTATATTGAAAATGTGAGCCTATATCTAGCAATGTTAAAAAATAGGATATCAGTATCATATACAAGGTGTGGATATATGTCGGGGTGAGTAGGTAGATAGATCACTAGTGTACGTGGAATATCATGGGACCAAGGGAACTACCCTGTGGGACTCCAGCCATAACGGGATAGCAGTCAGAGACGGTTGTTCCCTTGTTGACTTGAAAGCATGATGAGTCAGTCGCAGGATGAGGAAGTAGCTCTTAAGAATCCGGATGCCAAACTATACGAAAGGCTAGAACCACATCAAGGAAAACCCGAGCAGTACTGTTTCAGGGAAAGAAACTATATTTAACATAGTTTTTCATTGTAAAATAATATGAATTGTTGTGTTTTGAGTTTCGTCTATGATGCCCAAACCATACGAATCAAAAACATTTTGCGACAAATCTTGAAATTTTTCTATGCCAGAAGTCGGCAGTGTGCTTTTGAACCTTTTTTTCAAGGGATTTTCAAGTGGACGGTCTTTAAGTTTAAACGGCTGAGTTTAGAAAATTGAATTGTAAGAAGGGCTCACCGGATCTTTCCAATCTGTTTCAATCATGTAACGCCTCGAAGGCCAGTGCTCTTCTTTTCGCCGTTGCCGGGTTATAAAATATATCCGACGAGCGTACCAAACGTGCGCACGTTATACAGTAGAATCGATACCGGTCAATAAATAATTCTAGGCCAAAGGGTCTTTAACGGTTACGTTTTATTTCTGTCTCTCCGCCCTTGAACCGGCTCTTAACTCCATGCCGTCCAATCTAATCATCGAAAATTTCGTTTTCCAACGGGCCGACCCGACGAAGAGAAGTTCCGTGAAGCCAGGATACAAGGTAAATTTATGGATATCAACGATGGTTATTGAATAAAATCTACATTTCACGTTGTTGCTGACTACTTTTTTCACCTACTTTATTACGCTAATACATAGTACAAAAAAAAAGAGTTAAAATTTGTACAAATTTCCTAGTAAAAAAGAAAAATATGTACATTTATATAACTTAAGTTGGTGCTATATGCACTCTTGAGGTAAATTTTATTTAAGGGCTGGCAGCAACAATGAGAAAAAATTGGTTGGGGTAAAAACTAGTGAATGGGCAACATTACCAAATGTGGAGAGAGAAAAAAAATAGAGGTTGTAAGAATGAGTTAAGCAAACATGAAAAATTAAGAATTTTCATTTTAAATGCTAATTAAGTCCTCATCTTTCTTACTGTTATTTTTTCTCTCACTCTCTCTCTCTCTCTTTCTCTCTCTCTCTCTCTCTCTCTCTCTCTCTCTCTCTGTCACATCCTGACCCTCTCTTTTTCGTTCTTTTTATGTATCTTTCTCTTGTAGTTGGGTTTACAGTAATATAAACGAAATTGGCCAATTTGACCAAATGATGGCGAAATATTAATCCCCTGTCAATCCCTCTTTCTCTCTCTCTCTCTCTCTATATATATATATATATATTGTCTCTTTCTTTCTCATATTCTCTATCTATTTTTCCATTTTCTAATATTCTATCTCGCTCTCTATCTACATTTCTCTATTAATATCTCTTGTTGCTATATCTTTTTTTTTTCTCTAGCCTCTATTTTTCTCGTTCACTAAGTCTCTCACAACCTCAGTCTCCCTCACCCTCTCTCTCTCTCTCTCTCTCTCTCTCTCTCTCACTCTCTCCCTCTCTCTCTCTCTCTATATATATATATATATATATATATTGTCTCTCTTTCTTTCTCATATTACTCTATCCATTTTTGCATTTTCTAACCTTCTATCTCGCTCTCGATTTACATTTCTCTATTAGTATCTCTTATTCTTTAATCTTTTTTTTATTTTTCTCTAGCCTCTATTTTTCTTATTCACTCAGTCTCTCACAACCTCAGTCCCTCTCTCTCTCTCTCTCTATATATATATATATATATATATATATTGTCTCTCTTACTTTCTCATATTACTCTATCTATTTTTCCATTCTCTAACCTTCTATCTCGATCTCTATTTACATTTCTCTATTAATATCTCTTATTCTTTCATCTTTTTTTTATTTTTCTCTATTTTTCCTCTATTTTTTCTCCTCTATTTTTCTTATTCACTCAGTCTGAGACAACCTCAGTTTCTCACTCACTCTCTCTCTCTCTCTCTCTCTCTCTCTCTCTCTCTCTCTCTCTCTCTCTCTCTTTCTAATTCATTCATTCTCCCACAATATTTGTCTCCCACTCACTTACTCATATAATTATCTATCCTATCTATCTCTTGCCGCAGAATGTAAGAATGGTCAGTAGTTGACCAAATTCTGCAACACTAGATAAAACCACATTCGTTCTTACCTATATACTCAAAGAGCCAACATTTGACTTTTTTTGAAAAATATTTTGGGATTTAGTTCTCACTTGATCTTACTAAGGACGAAATGGAACCACTTAGAGCGTACATACAGAAAACAATTCAACATAAATGTTAATTTTTGTGGGGCAACTCGCTATTTATATGGCATCTCATATTATATTTATTTTTTTATATTTCTTAATATTATTTCTACATTTGTTAAAAAAAACTCCCTCCTCCGGAAAAAATAAATGTATTGAAGAACAAAAACAAAAGTTCAACTTGTCAGATGACGTTTAGAAACAACTCAAGGTTCATTTATAAATGAACCATTGACGATTGTTTTTCCGTTTTATAAATTGTTTCTATTTGGAAATTAATTGACTTTTGTCACAGTTTTATGTACAGGATTTTGTTTCTTGTTATTAAAAATGTAATTAATAACTTTATTAAGAGTTAAACAGAACGTTCAATTATAAATAAGACTAGTTTTAAATTTTAAAGCGTACAGAAGAATGCAAGGATACCTTTGCAATATGTTGAACAATAAATTTTAAACTATTGATAAGTTGAATTTAATTTAATTTCTTTATTGTTGCTGAAATTGTAAGCTTGGTGGATAAGCATTGGTTATTTATTATTGCTTAAACTTGAACCTCAGCTTGACTGATAAAACAGCACAATCAAAGTACATTTAATAAAACATGAAAATAAATCGGGACAAATTTAACAATTTAACCCAAGCAACTATGATTTATAGCTTTCACTCGCATCCTGAATTAAAACTTTTCTTCCTTAATTCTATGAGTAAAACTATTAACTCTTAAAGATTTTTTTTTATGTGTGTTACTTTTATTATGCAAAGTTGATGCGGGATGTTGATATGCGAGTCGGTGAACAAACGATGAACGGCATTGGGTCACCTACAGGCCTTCCTTCACTAGCGGGGTTGTTGAACTAGTCAAACGCGTTTCTGCACTGCGCCATCATCAGTGAGGAACTGTCACTTTATCCGAGTAGGGCTTATGTGTTGTTGGGTCAGTCGGTAGTACCTAGAGGTCGCCATCGTGTTCATTGGTCAGTGGTGATGTTTATTATTTGTGAATTATTCGTTTTTAGTGAATTTTTCATGAGTAGTTTTCTTCAAAACCGCATATAGAACCTCATCCCAAAAATAATAGTTTAGAACAGAATACTTTATATATTTAGATACGTCGACGACATACTGAGTAGTACAAGAAACCCGCGAGTGAGGACGGACCCAATGCCGAGTCAGCGCAATATCGTATCGAATAAGGTAAAGAAATCCAGTCTTTTTCGTGACCGTATATTTTTATATATCTCCCTAATTGTATTCATCATAGATAACCTGTTATATTTATCTGAAAATACTATTTAATTTCTTTCAATTAATAAGGTTTTTAGTTGAGATAAAAAGTCAGTGTCACGAGCGAGATTCGAACCCACGATCTTCGGATAGATACGCCAGTGCTCTTCTACCTGAGCTATCATGACCTTGATCTAATCGGACACCAACTCCCCATCTCAACCCCACCTTTTGAATTTTCCCTCCTTTTTGCCATATTTCAAATGTCGTGTAATCTATTTGATTCTCGGCGACAAATGAAATGGCCGCGGAGAGCTTTAGAGAAGATATACTTCATTCAACTTATTAAATTCGCTAGTTTTCGTGGTCCGCTTGACCAATTAATATCTTTCAATTAATTAAGGTTTTTAGTTGAGATAAAAAAAGTCAGTGTCACGAGCGGGATTCGAAGCTCAGGTGGTAGAGCAGCGGCCTACCTAGCCGAAGATCGTGGGTTCGAAGACAATTGTAGAAGAAATCGTTTGTGAAATATTACCACTACTGATGTTTTCCTGAGTGGGCATAGTTTACTATTCAATACATGCCAGTTTTGGTCGAATCCACTGGGACCTATCCCCACAATGGATGGGTTATTCATTTCTAATTCATTAGGCTGTCATACTTCAGCGTTAGCTGGACGTAAATCCAGGACACTATTCATAAATGGATCGGTTGAATTTAATAAAGGGCTTTTAATGGAAAGTTAGGTAAATAGTTCTGGAAATGTTGTATTGACTATTTCCAATGAATTACCTTTTTTACTAATGTAAGGCTTTTTATAGGCAGATAGTTTATGGCACATTGGCAAATCAAACTCAACCCATACTCCATTTTTCTAATATTACTTTTAATATGATAAAAAGATTGTATGTTAAAATGTTCAAGTGATGTTTCAAAATATTTTTAATATATTCCACATCTTCCAGAGCTTATTTCCTGGAGGTTTTTGTGTTTTAAATATACTTAAACCCTGTACTAAATTTTGAACTAATATTAGTTCACGATCGATGAATATTAAAATGCTGTCTGTTTGCAAAAATAAAAATATAATTGTATATAATAGCAGTTTGTATTCTTTATGGGCCGACAAACATCAATTTTTCGCGAATCTCTGTCACTCATATTTTGTTTCCTATTAGTATAATATTTTGTTACCTAAGATAATCAAATTACAATTAAAATAGAAATAAAACAGAAACACATAACACACAAAGGTTTGCGCGCGCTGAGCCCCCAGCACTTACAAAAAGAAAAAGAAGAAAATAAATTTCATTCTGAGGCTTTGGGCCGATTTAAGCAACCAAATCTGGTACAAGTCGTAACATAATGAGTACTTAAATAGCGGTTTATATGTAACAGCAAAACATCATTTATTCATACATAGAAAATAAAATTAAAAAATTCTACTAGTGATCAATTAATATGTCAACTTGGAAAATTATAGCATTAATATGGAGGTAAAGAAATATGTACACAATAGTAAAAAAAAGTTAAATAATAAACGTAATACACAACATACACAGATACAGTCCTACACAGATGGATCAAAGGTGGAACAGTGAGTACGTGTAGGGGTATAAGGGCCGAAATGTACCCTAGTCCCAAGCACTAGCCACAGCCTCTTGGCGAATCCCTACAAATTTCAAAGCTTAAGTCAATGAAATACAACTCTGTGCATGTGATTTAATATAGAAAAATAGGAAAAACGCACATATTTACATACTCTCAGACAGTCAGGCATCTATAAAGGGTATGCTTTCAATACCAAACTTGTCTGGGAGTGCCTAAATTGCCCAATGGCTCTAGTAACACAAGATTACCCTAAAGTGGTTCCGAGTGTATAGAAGGGAATGAACCAACTACCCAAAGAAGAGGCACCCTTCGTCACACATGGGATCAAAACCACAAAAGTCCACTGAGGGTGTGCTTAAGTTAAAACTGGAAACATGGATGATGAATGAAAAACGAACTATTTATTAGCCAGCTAAGAGATTATCTATCTATATTAATCTATCAAAAAGGAAGGAGAAGGAACCCCTTTCTCTGAATCTCTCTCTTCCTTTATCTCTTTCTCTCTATCTGTTTATCTATCTATCTGTCTATCTATCTACATACCTATCTCTCTCTCCCCCTCTATCTCTCTCTCGCTCTCCCTCTTTCTCTCTTTCTCTCTTTCTATTTATCTAATTTATCTATCTATCTACATACCAATCTCTCTTTCTCTCTCTCTCTCTCTCTCTTTCTCTCTCTCTCTCTCTCTCTTTATATAATTTATCTATCTATCTCTATCTATCTACATACCAATCTCTCTCTCTCTCTCTCTCTTTATCTAATTTATCTATCTATCTCTATCTATCTACATACCAATCTCTCTCTCTCTCTCTCTCTTTATCTAATTTATCTATCTATCTCTATCTATCTACATACCAATCTCTCTCTCTCTCCCTCTCTCTCTCTCTCTCTCTCTCTCTCTCTCTCTCTCTTCGGTAGGGCAATTCTCACACCAAAAGAAGTGCGTAAAGAGGCATCGGTGAAAGTGCTTAGGCTTATAAGAAAAGGCCCACTTTCCAAGGTACGGTTATGCTTTCTAGGGGTTCCACAAACGATTTGTATAAGTCGCGGTGGAAGAAAGGATTTTTAAAATATTTTTCTATCACCCAAACATCAAAAAAATTCCATTTCTTATAACTGTACGTTTCCTTCCTGTTCGTAAGTGCATTTTTCGTTTTATGTTTATTTCTTTAAAACAGGCAAAATATTTTTGTAAGATCATCTAAATAATTTATGTAACGTCAACAACATTTATTATAAAGGGCAACTTCACACAAATTTTTAATAAAATCCGGTTTTTAAAAACCTTTAACTATACACTTTTTTGTACAAATTGTGTAAAACTGTCTCGTCGTTATTTCACAAAGGACAACAACCGAGTTGTCTCATCCCATCGTTGCAAAATCATCATCACGTTGTTCTGATTCTGACTTTGAAGAGACGTCATTTCACAAGAGCTTTCACAAATACCCAGTCCTTCGTCATCCTCTATCTGGACAATTATGACAAAGGCTCTTGTCATCGAGTTGGCATTTTCCTGGTTGACGTTGACTCTAAAATTAAAACGATCTATGTTACGTCAACACACATAACGTCAAATAAATTAATATAAAATTATTTTCGAACTATAAATACATTGCAGAATTTTATTTTATATATTAATAAGAAGGCTCACCACCGAATGAGTTCTCACACGTTTATGAAGTTTTTTTCTATTGCCTTTAGTACCGCTTTTTTATTTTTGTAATTTCTTTAAAAATAAATAAGAAAAGACAGGTTCATGGCGCAGTAAACAAAAACACATACAATTTGCCGAGTTTTTGTTATATTTATGTATGGATCGTCAGAGCCTACAATTATCACTGCAACCAACATTAAACTATTGTCGAATAATATAAATTATAACAAAAATTCAAAATGTATAAATTTTCCTTCGTGTACTAACATTTTTTTTTATTAATACATTTATTTTATAAAACTGGTCAAAATCAGGTATTTAGGTATGTAGAAAGGTACTACTTAACATATAAATCTTAATTCGTTTGGCTTTGTATGTTTAACTTCATCAAAAGAGTCACAAGCTACTACCTACGATTGTGAAATATGCGTCTGACAGACAAGAACAGCAAGAATAGGCAGACTAGGGTGATCGGGTACGAAATTTACGATGTAGGTCAGTTCACATAAATGAAAATTTGGTTTTACCATAAATTCATGTGTTTTAGCAGTGCAAGACAAATCTTTACCTTCAAATATATCATGGACACGATTTTATACAATTCTTCATCAGAGAGCAGCGAACTGAGGGAGTTCGTACTGTTGGAATTATCTTTCAGACCGTCCGAATTGAAGTTCAAAAGTGTTCAAAAAAGGTGTTTTTGTGACAAGTGAAACAGTGCAAGTGCCATTTTCAGGTTTTGGATACGCTTGGATTTTCCGACTGCTGTACCAGCGAGGATCACCGTTGAAAAGAGAGCTCCAGACGTCCTGGAAAATCGTGTCCATAATATATACATCGCGTAAAGAATGTCTTCATTGGACAAAATCAAAACTCGTTTATTCGACACTCGATCCATCGCGTTCAGTAATTTAAATTATAATATAAAAAGCATAACTACTTTGTGATAAACAATGAATATGCAAAATATCGAGTATGTTTTTCAAAATTTAAAATTTATACATTAAAAATCTAAATGCATTTCAGACATTCATTTTTAAAAAAGTAAAGTTAAAGTGTACAAAATCAATCTCCATGACATTCGCTTGTTGATTACTACCACAACAAATTACTAACACATAAACTACTAATTTACTGGAAAAAAAACATAATAAGACAGGGAATAATAAAAACAAATCTTTTTGTCACTTTACAATTACATAATGTCAGATTTTTCGTGCACTAATGAATTTATTCAAAGTTTAAATAAGCCAAGCGAAAGCAAACTGAAATTTGGTCACATCATTGCAGAAAAATACATCGTCAGAGCTAAGCATCATTTCCACTCTGGTTCGCTTAGCCATAGGCTAACTTACTTCAGATGCAAGGAATGTATTCATAATGTAAAATAAATACATCATAAAAACGATCTTGTAAGGCTGGATAAAAGATACACAATAACAGAAAAACATCAATCATCGATTTTATAAAGGCAATTTTTTAAAATGCTTTTTGAATTAATCAATTGATCGGAAAATTTTGATTAAAGGACTAAACTAATTCCTAAACCTAAAGAAAAGTAAAATGAAACCAATTCACTTGAACGCAGACTAACTGATCTCTTCGTTTTGGCTTAACGTCATTCTCACTTCAATTAATTAAGGTTTTTAGTTGAGATAAAAAAAGTTAATGGCACGAGCGGGATTCGATCCCACGATCTTCGGCTAGATACGCCGCTGCTCTACCACTTGAGCTATCGTGACCTCGATCCACTCGGACACCAACTTTCCTTCTCAACCCCCACCTTTTGAATTTTCCCTCCTTTTTGCCATTTTTCAGATGGTGTGTCGCCGAGAATCAAATAGATTACACGAAATTTGAAAAATAGCAAAAAGGAGGGAAAATTCAAAAGGTGGGGTTGAGATGGGAAGTTAATGTCCTAGTGGATCGAGGTCAAGATAGCTCAAGTGGTAGAGCAGCGCTGTATCTAGCCGAAGATCGTGGGTTCGAATCCCGCTCGTGACACTGACTTTTTATATCAACTAAAAACCTTAATTAATTGAAACATATTAATTGATCAAGCGGACCACGAAAACTAGTGAATCATTATCACTCTTATTTGCCTAATCGTTAACTAACTTACCTTTTTTTTCTCCAAGGAATGAAAGTATAATGTACAATAAATAGATCATAAAAATTGATTCACTACTTTCGTGGTCCGCTTGACCAATTAATACATGACAATTAATTAAGGTTTTTAGTTGAGATGAAAAAAAGTTAATGGCACGAGCGGGATTCGAACCCACGATCTTTGGCTAGATACGCCGCTGCTCTACCACTTGAGCGGTACGGCGTATCTAGCCGAAGATCGTGGGTTCGAATCCCGCTCGTGCCATTAACCTTTTTTCATCTCAACTAAAAACCTTAATTAATTGTCATAAAAATTGATATTGTAAGGCAAGATTAAAAAAAGGCAATAACAGAAACACATCAATCTGTCGCCGATTTCATAAAGACCAATATTTTTTAATACCTTTTTGAATTTATTTAAGTATATATTAATATACGAACTAAAGAAAAGTAAAATGAAACCAAGTCACTTGATGTCATACAAACTAATCTCATCATCATTCATTCGTTCATTCTCTCTTTTCTTCATCTAACCATTAACTAACTTACCTTCAGATTCAGGTACTAAGGAATGAAGGTACAATGTAAAATAAAAAGATCATAAAAATAATCTTTTTAGGCAAGATAAAATGTAAGAAATAACAAAAACCCATCAATATGTCACCGATTTCATAAAGGTATTTTTTAAAATACTTATTCGATTTATTTAAGAACTAAACTAATTCCATAACCTAAAGAAATTTAAAATGGAACCAATTCGTTTGATCAAAAACTGTTCTCTTCGCTGTGGCTTACCATCATTCATGCTTTCTTTTCTTCGCTAAACTATTGACTTACTTACCTTTAAAAATTTTACCAAGGAATGAAACTATAATGTAAAATAAGTAAATAATAAAAATGATCTTGTAAGGCAAGATAAAAGAAAGGCAATAATAGAAACACTCAATCTGCCACTGATTTCATAAAGGTAATTTTTTTAAATGCCTTTTTAAATTTATTTGAGGCCTAAACTAAATTATGAACCTAAAGACGAGTCTATTGAAATCAAGTCAGTTTATTGCATTTTAATTTATCTATTCGTATGGCTCTACAACATACTCACTTTTCCTCTCATAGTAATTATCATAACTGTCTTTTAGGTTTTTACCAAATAATAAAAGTATAATGTAAAATAATTAGTCCATAAAACCTATTTTGTAATACATAAATCTCATAGACACCAAATTGCTGACTGCTAGAAAAGAATAAATTGATCTGCAAAATACCATTATGGCAGATATTTGCCAAACCTTGAACCATAACAATATTAAATTTAAATGAGATCAGTTCATTACAGGTAATTTTATCCATTCGTTATGGCTTTGCCTCATTTTCAGTATTTTGTTTTCGTTTTACCTTACTTTTAATCAACTTTCCTTTAGTTTTTAATCCTGTAATAAATTAATGCTGTTTTCTAAAAAATATATCAATCGAAATGCTTTTTCTTTTAAAAATAGTTGGTTTAATAAGCTTATTCAATAATATTTTGTAGGTATAATTTATTTTTTCACGTATGTAGATTAGAATGTACCATTTAAAAAAATAGTTGTATGTACTTTAGGATTCTCGCTTTGTTTGGTAGCCATGATTTTGTTTACTATTCTTTATTATGTACATTTTTGGATGTAAATAAATTGTATATTAAATTAAAATATGAAATCAAGTTGCTGTATGCAACGATGAATACATAAGCTCGGGATTTTTTCAATTAAAATTTTTGTTACATTAGGAAAATATGATTTTTTTTTAGTTTGGATAAGTATGAATGTTCTTTTTTCGTTTTTAATTTTTAATATATTTTTTGCCGTGTTGTAATGGTGCGGGGGCCGTTGGAGGGGGGACCGCAATGCGCTTCTCTCTCAGAGACCCTTGCACCAACCTTCATCGATTTCCCGGGCACCCTCCTCTCCGCCTACAATGAAAAATTCACTCCTGTCCAGCTCCAGCAGGGATTTAGTCCAAGGTGGGAACCGGGATGTAGACCAATGGGGTGTAGCCTTATGCACCCCCGGATGACACACTTTCCCTCACTCCAGCCTTCCATCCCACCACTGAACGTTCACCGGGACCGCCCGGCCGTTAACCCCCTAGTCGGCATCGGCCCCAGAAAAAAAAAAAGAAACATTTTTGGCCGGTTCCAGACAAACCAGACATACACAAAACAGAAACCTCTCAAAACAATGGAAAAGCCATCCGGTCCTCTAATGTTATTTGTAAAAAAAATTTCGAAAAATAGCTCACTTACAATCGATACTTAATCGTACCATGAATTATGTTAAATGTTGCATAGAACAACGAGTTAGAGTTCCAATTTTTCTCGTTAACATGAGCACGAGTTTTCAGGTGCGATGTTGACAGTTGAGCTTTTCAGGTTAGTTAGTTACCAAATTTACAAGGCGTCAAGATATTATGATCATTAAAACCGACAGGGAAGTCAGTCTAAAGACTATTGAGAATCATCGGATCCAAACCACCTAACAAAGAGGCCAAAAAAATAAGAAAAATTCTCTAGAATTTATAAAAGGAATGAGTGCACATAAAAATGGAATGGGTTAAAGCGCATGTTGGAGTAAGTGTAAATGAGCTGGCAGATAAATACGCTAAAAAGGCGGCGTTGTATGAGGACTTAGCTACCGTGTTCACACAGGTACCGGTGACATTCCTCAAAAACATGATCAGTGAAAGGTCTATGGCGAAATGGAAGAAGGAATCGGCTTCTTCCAGCATGAGACTAATAACCAAAATGTCCTTCCCAATAGTGGCTTCGAGGATGCAGTTAAGGATAACACACAGGTGTAGAACAACGATGGCACTTACAGACCAGGTGAAAGCCGTGTATATCTAAAAAGGTTCCACATTATTGACCTTCNAGCCTCTTGCGGATAGTCCTCTTGGTGGAGACTTATGGCCACCCTTTTACCCAAGTACCCTTTTACATAAATATAAAGATAATCAGGATTTATTTTTGAATGTCATGGACTTGGATTTAAATTAGTAACAATATGTGATAAAATCGTGTTAACAACAAAATTTCTGTTCTTACTTATATTGATAATTTTCTATGAACATAAGATTTAACAAAACTTCTTCCACTTTTAAAACTTTACACATAAAAAATGATAATAAAATAAAATACGAATGTTAAACTCCCGTAATTTTAGGGAACGGAATGTTCTTCGGGGTTCCCGGAGGGAGGAAAAAAGGCGTCAAGATAGCCATGCTGCGCTTGAATAACTGAGTGCACTAGGATAAAAATGAACAGCGCAATGAAGAAGCTGACAAACTAGCAAGACTAAACGGACCCCATTCTGAAATAATTCAAACCATGTAAGAGTACTGATTCCCAAACTAAAGTCTCATGGTTGAATAATATACCAGACAATAGGTTCGACAGTCGTCTGAAGATCAGATCTTCTGCAACATAACCTGAAAAAACTCCGGATTATTGTTGGTCTGTTCACTGGGCATTGCTGACTCATTAGGTACTTAAAATATTGGGATTGACGAAAGCAAATGCATGGAGGTTATGCCAAGAAGACCTCTTTCTCAGTGAAGTTAGTAAAAAACCTGAAGTTAGTGAAACACAACCAATATTTTGAGGAGCATTATGTCCTTTTTGTGAACTCAGTGCATAAGGCTCTAGAACAACATAGAACATGAAAAATCAATCTTAGTCCTTTTAGAACAAATACTAAGAATAGTTGTTACCAAAATTGTTCATTATGTAAATCAGTTTAGTATTACTTAGTAAAAACGTCTGTAATTTAAATCGTATTTCATCAATTTGATAAACATTAAGTTAAATTGTTCAAAACCATCTTTTTAAAGTACTTGGTAGTGAACGTACCTCTGCCTCTATCTATGAAGAAGTGGATTGAACATTAGATTTAGATAATTAAGATAAAATAACCAGTCAATAATTAATTTAAATTATAATAGAGAGAGAGAGAGAATGCTTTATTCTGGGGCAATAGTCCCCTAAAAATAACAAAAGGTCACACATTTTTTTTTACAAATCTAGCCCTTGAATTGAAAATTCCATAATACAAAACAGAAAAAATAGTCGAAATAGTAAGAATTTAGGGACAAGTAGTAACAACAAAGAAATATTTTCTAATGCATTAGAAAGTAAAACTTGTTACTTTAGAAGCGATTTTATAAAGACATTGATTTTAGGTAAAGAAAAGCATTATTTTCGTTTTAAAAATAAACTTTAATTTTGAAATGTATTAACATTTGGTCGAAAAACTAACAAGTTTCTCAACAACATGGTGTGAAGTAAAATAAGAACGTTTAAAAGTGAAATGAATTATCATAAATAAATGCCAACCAATGTATTATCTAAAAAAATATAGTTATATTGTTCTGCAAGCTACATGTAAAAATATAAACTAAAGATAAAACCAAAGCTTTAAGTTTTGAAATGTTAAATGATTAACACGCCAATATTTAATCTAAATAGTTGTGGAGTTGTAGAAAGAAAGACTTGGAAATCGTATAAAGATCATATAATGATTTTATGAGTACCAAGCATAAGTGTAAGCGCTTAAATAAGAGTCGTTCGTGAGTTTTGAACATTGCATGAAGAAGGTTGATGGATTGTATGAAGATATGTTGGGAGTTTTGTGTGCTTTAGAAATGAAAATAATGACGAAAAATTTCCACAATGGTCCTCAATATCATGAGTCTTTCGTGCGCTGATAGTATAAACTCAGTATTTATTTTGTAGTTAAAAACTGAAACCTTTTGTGGGAGGTAATTAGATCATATCCAGGAAATTTTTCCACATGGAATTTTGAAATATGGTACTTCACTCCAGAAAGATCAAAATGTTTGAGATGGTGATGGAGAGGGAGTTTGAATTCTGAATTGCCAAATAGGTTCAATTTACCTTTGTCGATCGACCCAGGCTGCATTATTTGTTAATTTGTCAAAAAGCTGAGTACTCAAACTCACTTGTAAAGATTGGAATATTAACTATAAAAAGAAAAGTAGTAGAAAAATAAAATTGAGTTAAAGAACACCTGCGAAAATGAAACAAATTCTCTGAATTCAAAGACCATTTGAATGAAACTAAGCTCCACTTCAATATAAATTCAAACACAAAAAGTTTGTTAGTAAAAACATCATTTTCAACTATTGAATTGATTTACTCTCTCCATAATTTCCATTTTTTATTAGTTTAATCTTCAGGCTATTTGTTTTTCTCAAGGACATTTTTTTTAAATATATATAATCCAAGTTGAAATGCTATGAAATGCTTGTTATCTTTACATAAAGTGATTGTCACTGGTCCGCCTGTTCTCGCTTTTGTTTTTTCTTGTGCGTTGAACACTTGGCGTAGTTAGGCCGAGTTGTAAACCTCACTTTCCCTCTTGACTAGTCGCTACGGTTCCACCACCCTCAAAGCCCGCCCCCACAAACCACCCCTCGACATCCAGGTCACCGACATGTGGCCTAGCCCTCATTTCCTTGTTCCTTTTAGCAAGGAAAACTATTTTCGTCCCAACATCTTAAAGTAGAATCTTTATTAAAATGCAATTAAGACATAGAACTGAATTAAGTAGTAAAAACACTTTGTCAATACATAAAGAATATAAACGGATTTTACCTTTAACGATCGTCCCTGGACACCTTTTACTTTGAATAACTTAAAATAATAACTTGAACTAATAGAAAAATGTATTTTTTATAAATAATTAATATTAAAAAGGTATCTTGATGTGATTTATATATTCTATAATAATAATATTATATATAAAAATAGATAAGGTACTACCCTCCATCAGGACTTCGAAACTATTACCAATGATTTAAACGTTTATCAAATATAATCATTTAGCCGAAATGATGGCTTCAACCATAATAAACATTAATGTTTTTCTCTGATAATTAGACGATATCTTTCATACGACAATTCTACATTATTTTCTGTAAGCCATGTGCTGATTTAGGCGATATGTAATTAGTAAAAAAATTCTGCTCACACTCAGCATTAATGACAAAAAAAGGGGTGAAAAACAATTAGAAAAATTACATTTTTAAACGATTTATTTATTTAAATATAAGCCTTTGAATTTGTTGTTTTTTTATTTGAATTTTATTTATTTTGAAGTTTGTTATACCATTTTATACATGCAAGAAAAAATAATGCTAAAAAAGTAACAAAACGTTTACAAAAAAGTCTGCATATGCTAAAAATAACCAATAACAAAAACTTAATTAAAATAAACAAAATTAATATAAGAGTATGTATGACTTTCTTTTCTTATATTCTACCGTTAATTCTTGTATATACAAAGTTCTACGTTTAATTTTGAATCTTTTGTGACAATTTACAACAATCTCCGACGACAGACGGTTTAATTCTATGTTGTATATACTTTTTATGTTGCACTGTTGTGCACACAGTTGGAATAAAGTATTTATATCTATCTATTTACCTATGACCTCCTTTATATTTCTGTTTAAAACGTCTGGATCTTGAAATGGTCTGGATGAAGAAACATATTCAATTGTTACTGCTAAGCTTTCGACCTATTTTAAGATCACCATCAGAGAAAAACAATCTTTAATATGTCTACACTTCGGCAAAATTAGGAAAGTTTAATTTTTCTTGATTATAAGTTTTCTTGACTTTTTTACGGTAATTAAAATATCGTCCAGACCAATTTCATCAGGAGTCCAAACTATGTAATGTCCTAGGTCCATTCCTTCATCAAAACCACTCTTAGACTTCTGCTCCTAGACCCAATAACTAAGCCTTTCTAGACCGCAGATTGGACTACTTCGAATAACTGGCAGCGAAGATTCGCTACCGAATAAACACATTTAAATATCTATTAATTAAAAACTCATCCATCTCTCTGCGTACGAAAACTGCACCCACAAACTCCTTATCTCCTCTCTTGTGTTTCTCTATTTCGATTATGGCTTACAATGGACCTACCAGCGAGCTTTTTAACAGAGTCAAGATAATCATGAATAGCTTTGTTCTTCTGACAGTGTTTCGATTATGAAGGAATCAAGACGCTTCCGTATTCGCAGAGGCGAACTGTTGTTTGACGGCAAATCTTTGTATACCCGACGTTAGCTCAGGGATCTTAAGATCCTTATGTAAGTCCTTATTCCTTACGAACCAAGATTTTCTCTGACAGTCAGGCAGCTTTCAGGGCATTAGCCTCATGCGAGGAGAAGGCGGAGAGTGTTTGGAAGTGCATGGAGGCCCTGAGGGAAGTCAGCGACATTAATGACTTGACCCTAGCATAGGGCCCCTGGACATTCGAGGCATAGAGGCAACGAAAGGGTGACATATTGGCCAAAAAGGGGGCCAACATGGACTCTCTGGGCTAAGAACCCTACTGCGGCCTAGCAGCCTGCCACAAAAGAGGATATATCTTAAAATTGATCCGTAATGAGGTCAAAACCTGATGGAACAATACCACAGGTATGAGGCACGCGAAGAGATTCATAGAAGGACCAACCGCAAAACTTACAATTACTGCTAGGCAACCGCACCCGAACCAAGATTCTGGTCGGACTCCTGACAGGGAACTGCCACTTAAGAAAGCACATGCACCGGATTGGTGTACAGACAGCAGAAACACTGCTAGGAAGAGGAGGAGACCGCAGATCATTTTATGTTTCTGCGAAGGTCTATGTAGGTGCAGGTTCTTGCAACTAGGACAAGAAAAACTACAAGCCAGATCCTACACCAAGGAACCGCTGGCGAAGATGAGAAGGCTGGTTTAGCCTGAAGCTTGCCAGTGAGTTATTAACAGAGGACAACAGATCTCTTTAGGTCGAGGTTCAGTAGGCCTTGTGGCCGCCTCTCTCATCTCTATCCCTATCCCTACGTACCAAGATGCATTGACCATGTTACGTAAGATTTTATTTTGGAGTGTTTGTAAAAGTTCGATATTGCTACGCCATAGTTGAATATCATATGTCAACATAGTTATGTATAAAACATCACACTTGTTTATATAGTACAAATTTATTTTGTATAATAATTTTGGAGTCGGGTCCTATCAACCAGTATACGTTAAACCTATTTCTGATTTTTTCTTATTTTCCTGCTCTTTCCATTTCAATGAGGCATCTAAGGTCATTCCAGGATATTTATGTATAGTTAAATTGTTTAATTATATGTGAGTCATCATGTCCCTTTTTTTTATTTATATGCACAGATTTATGCTGATTGAGCCTGATTATTCTCCTTTTTACCATTCGTTTCCCTTGTTCAAGCCTTTTGAAGTATTTTGTATGAATGGAGACGGTCGGTCCTGCTGATATCACCTCTTTGTCATCTGCTAACGTCAACTCCATCTTCTTTCCTAAAATCTCTTGTGTATAACAAGTAGTAGTGGACTTAATATGCTACCATGTAGCACAGCTGCATTTATTGTTTCTTTTCTGAATATTGATCATCTTGTTTTGCTCTAAAAGGTTTCCCAAGTAAGATCTGATAATACCTCATACTGCATTGGTAGCATGCCTTTTAGTTTTTAGGTAAGGGATAAAAGAATCGGCCACAAGGCCTACTGCACCTCGACCTGAATAGATCGAGTATTCCCCTGTTTTTTATAACTCACTGGCTTCAGGTTTGTTAATTAGCCTCCATAGCTTTGCCAGCGGCAACTTGGTGCAGGATCTTGGATTTTCTTGTCCTAGTTGCAAGAACATGCACCTACAAAGACCTTCACAGAAATATAGAATGTGTTCTGCGGTCTCCTCCTCTTCCTACCCAGTATCTGCACAGTGTTTCTTCTGTCTGTACTCCTATCCGGTGCATGTGCTTTCTTATGTGGCAATGTTTTGTCAGGGTTCCAACCAGAATCCTGGTTCGTTGCGGTTGCCTCTAGTACTTTTGTATGGATGGTCCTTCCATGAATGTGGTATTGTTCCACCAGGTTTTGGACTCATTAAGGATCCATTTTAGGATGCATCCTCTTTTGTGGTAGGATGCGAAGCCACAGTAGGATTCCAAACCCAAAGAGTACATGTTGGCCCCCTTTTTGGCCAAAATGTCAACCTTTTCGTTGACTCTATGCCCGGAGTGCCCAGAACCCATGCCACCGTCAGGTCAATAATGTCACTGACTTCCGTCAGGGCCTCCATCCAGTTCCAAAGCAATGAGGTTTGGAACCGCATGTGTAGGGCCGTTAGTGCTGCCTGTCTATCAGAGAAGATGGCTATCTTCCGGGAATGTATTCCTAGCTTTTTTATTTCTCGGGCGCAGTGTTCAATCGCTGTGATTTCAGACAGGAAAACTGTAGCCTAGGTTTACCGATAGTTCGGTCTTTGAGTTCATCCTGAAAATTCCAGCTTCCGTGGCCATGTCGGTTTTGGAGCTGTCAGTATACCAGTAGGAGTTTGCCTTCAGCGGTTGTTTGGCCCATTCTTTCCGTTTTGGTATCAGTACCTTGTACTTTTCAGTAAAATTGTATTTTGAAGAATTGGCATCAATTGGCATGCCTAATATGGCATCTGCCTGTATCTCCTGCCTCAATTTCCATTATTTATAGTAAATTACAATAATGCACTAAATTTAGAAAGTTAAATGCATCAATAGATTTAATCAAACGGTGATAATTATATTAAAGTATCATTTAAAAGGGTCAAGCAAATAAACGGCTTGAAGTTGTCCTTCGTCTTCGTCTATTTTTTCCTCTTTATTCACACCTGTTTTTTCAAAAAGGGCCTAATTAACTTTTCGACCGGGAAAAGGTTAATTGTAAAGATCAATAGATTTATGTTGTATTGGAGTACGGAGGGTAGGTAGTAGGGCAAGGGAGCCTGGCTGGTAATGATTTTCTCCGGGAGGGGGCTTGTGAATGGAACTCTCCCTTTAGTGGGTCATGGTTATTGATCTCGGCCCCGCATGCGCCTGACAGATGGTTGCCGGCATATTTATTATTTACAAAAATAATACGACCGGGTTCTTCCAAATGCGGAAAAAAGGAAAAGGGATCCCGCCGAGGACCCGTGCTCGACCGAGGAACCCGGCCGCCGACGGGGCGCAGGCTTCCAACCCGCCCTTAATTTTAGCCTTTCGCCCTTCGCCCTCAGGACCGCCGAACCGCCAAAACCCTTTTAAAGTTCTCCTATTCGGAAAAACTGGAATAGCTTAATTCAACTGAAACCGGACGAACACAAAATTTTTTAAAATAATTTTCAGATTAAACTTCACGCCCTTACTCAAATATGATAAATCGATTATGAAAATAGCTTAAAGACTGGATAAAAGTACTCAAGACGGTTTTGTTTAAAAAAACAACTTTCGGTGTTGATATACTAATTGCAATTCTAGCCATCATGAACAAATATTTTTAAAGTACTTCAACATTTCATATAAAAAAATTATAATTCTATAAGTTACAATTTTTTTCTGACTGCTATCATTCTAACGGTTATTTAAGCCCGTAAGTTACAATTATGTTTCAAAAAGAGCAACAAAAACATCAGTATTTTTTTATATTTGAGCAAACCCTATTTGTAAAAAATATATTATGCACGATTATTATTATTACACGTAGAGGAATAAAAGTATATAATTCATAAACCATTTTGCAATAACTAAAAGAAAAATCGTATTAGATGATAGTTTTAAAGTTCTACTCTTCAGAAAAACTGGAATAGCTGTAATACAACTGAAACCAGACGAACTCACATTTTTTTAAAATAATTTTCAGATTAAACTTCACGCCCTTACTCAAATATAATAAATCGATGATGAAAATAGCTTAAAATCTTGGTAGATGTTCTCAAGACGGTTCTGTTTAAGAAAAGAACTTTTGGTGTTGATATACCAATTGCAATTCTAGCTATCATGGACAAACAATTTCAAAATATTTCAACATTTCTTATCAAAAAATTTGTAATTTCATAAGTTACAATTATGTTTAAAAAGAATCAACAGAAACATCAATATGTCCTTATATTTTTAATAAACCCTATTTGTGAAAAATATATTATGCACGATTATTATAGTGACACTCGTATAGCAATAAAAGCATAAGATTTATGAACAATTTTGCAGTATCTAAAATGAAAATCGTATTAGATGATAGTTGAAATCAAAGAAACATACGTTAAACAATGCTGTAAAGTATAAAATGAATACAATTAAAACACTTTTTTATGTTTAAAATGTTTAAAGGATTCGAACCGATTTCTTCATTTTTTCTTTTATCATAGCTCTCACAAATTAAAAACGCTCTTGGAGATGATAATTTAACACCCAGGTCAAAAATATCTCAAGCATTCATTTATTTATACTAATCAATCAAATGCTAATAATTCATCGTTTCTGATCTGAAAAATAACAAAAGTCATCCCTATTCCTAAACCTAATAAAGATCACGCCCTGTCTGGTAACTATTGCCCAATATCACTCCTTCGAAAAATTGCAGAGAAAATAGTACTGCAAAGAATTAGGCACGTTTTAAATGAAAATTATTATGCCTTGCCAATTTTCCTTCAGGCCCATACATTCTATTTCCATGCAGCTGGCCAGAGTGGTGGATATGATTCTCCATAATTTTAATATAAAAAGCACGTTGAGATGGTAGTGATGACGTGGAGACTGTGCTTAGCGCAGAGGTCTTGTATTTAAACTCATCTTATCTATTCGATAACTACGTAACATATTTAATTGGTAATTACCTAAACTTAATAACCTAGCAAACATTTGCAAAGAATGATGGCATAGGGTCACCTTTAAAATGTATAAAATCTGAGTTCCCCAAGGGTCTGTTCTTAGACCAACCTTATTTAACATATTTATAAATGACTTTTGATGGTAAAACGTACAGCTGAACCGGTCCTTGAGGATGATACGGCCTTTTTAAGAGCCTCCTATAGGGTTGATTCTGCAGAGAATTATCAGTAATGTTATGAAAAATGGAGAATCAGACCTGATGGTAGCAAGCATGAGGCAATACTGTTTACTCGATGCACACATTGTCAATCATGTCAAAATAAATAAATCGCTTAAACCATAGGCTTGGAATGTTTCCAAGGGATTTCAAACTTAATTCTAGAATCATTGAAAAACAATGCTTAAAAGCATGTGCCATTTTAACTTTGCCCGTTCTTTAATAAGCGTACGTGAATGGACAGTAAAATAACAAACCTATTTATGAACCCATACATGTTTAGCGGTCATAATTGATCTATTTATTTCAATTAATGATACATTTTATCTAAAGTCTTGGTTGAGATGAGAAAGTTAGTGTCTCGAGCGCGATTCGAACAAACAACCTTCCGCTCATTTCACCGCTGCTCTAAACCGCATGATCTATCGTGGCTAAGCTCTGATCTCAAATGGTCAGAGCAGAGGTGTATTAAGCCGAAGGTCGTGAGTTCGAATCCCGTTCGTAACACAAACTTTTTCATCTCAACAAAAACTTCAGATAAGAACTACAATTAATTGAAACTATTTATCAACTCTAAACATATGTACATAAATAACTTTCGGTACTCCCATTTGAATTATGTTTAAATCCAATTTTGCTAAGCTCCAAGTAGTACAAACTTCAGTTTTCAGATTAAAGGAGGGTTTTCCACATAGGCTACATGCATGTAACACTAAACATACTAGCTTAACATATTTTTATTTATAAAAGGGAAGACTTGAACTACCGCTAACATTAGCATAAAAGACTTAAGCACTATTGGAAAAATAATGAATATGTGTTTAAAAAAATGTGCCCCTGCCAAAGTACCTGGTACAGGTTTAACAACAAGTGAATTTGTGTTTGTATTGTGAATTTGTACTTTATTATTCTTATTGCCTTTTTTTATTTATTGAACTCATTTAACTATCTAATGCTGTGATAATACCTTTATTGTTTTGTGTAATACTTGGAATATTATCCTACATTATTTTATGTTTAATGTATATGTATTTTAAGATAAAATGCTTATATTTAATGCAGACTAGATGACAAAGGTGCATTCACGTCCTAGGACCAATATTGAATATAACTATGTAAACAAGATTAAGTAAATCAAACATTATGTGCAATAAAATTCATATATTCATACAATACTCACAAAACGTTAAGACTATTAAATTTTTTAAAAAATAACAAACTTTCTAAATTCCAATTTAATTTTATCTATCTACATTAATTATGAAATATTACAAAACATACTACCTGTAGAAACTATATTGTTTTTAAAGTCACAATTGCAATCCAAATTAAAATTTTACTAATATTGAAATTCGTATTTTTTTAAATTTGGTTTTTAATCTTTAACGGTTTGAGGCTATGTGAAATAAAAAGTGATCTTATGAAGCCGGTTACAGCTGGTTGATAAGGCAGGCAATTGAATTGTTATTGTTATCAACTTGGGGAGATGGGTTCTATGACTTCGTATACTATGTCGTTCCGGTAATAATTCTTATTTTTCAGTATATTTAACTTGTTGAATTGATGGCATGTTGGGTCCTGCGCTGGCCTTTAGCTTCCATGGGCAAAGTTGATCAAATGTAACCTATGGATGTCAGACGTTTACGTCAAAGAGCGTTCGGATCGCCATAAATCTGTTCTTCAATATCTAAACCAATAATCAAAACGTTGGAATTTATTTTAAATTTTTATTATGTTTATGGTGATGTTTGAATTAAAGACGGATTGAAAAAAAAGGCCTTCGTTAGTGAAGATTCTCATTTGGCTCAAGCTTTTTTGGAACCGCAGATTCATATTCGACCCGTAAAACGCTGTATTTTTAACCTTGTAAAAAAAATTCCTGTCTCTCCATGGGTACAAGTATTGCGTGTTTTCTCTTCTGGATATCCTAATGGCATTATGCTGAGGGCAGATCAATTACGTATGCCGGAGGAAGAAATAATTGTGAAGGAACTGCCTTCCTGTGTGTGAAATCCGAAATTCTGGAATGGACCATACTTTGTCGTTATCTATAGTATATCGCTAGTGTTCTTTGGCCGCTGTAATTGAATTCGACTTCCAAAGAGATCATTTTCTCCTGAAAATGAAAAACAATAGTTTATCATCCATCTTTTTGAATAAACTAATGCACTAAGAGTCATAAGAAATTGGTAACCTTGAGACAGATCTCTCTGCTTCGGATGTCGATTTGGTTTCGTTCGAACCTACAACACGGACCTCAAGAGTTTCAGTGGGAAAAGCGCTTTTAATTTGAACGATTAGCCTCTAAATATTTATTGTTGAACGTCTATCTCAGCATGCAAATACATAAATTTATAGAAATTGATTAGATAAAGGATGACACAGCTATAGTAAAGCTAAAATACTCGTCCAGAGAATATATGATTCAATGCTGGAGTAAAAAGTCTTTTTTTCGAAGAAAATTCTTTTACTTTAAATAATTTTATTTGGGTGCATTTTAACATGCTATAAATTTTGGTATCTATGACTTTGCCTACTGCATCCAAGTGAGGTTTCTGATCCTTTCGACTTCTCTCTACGAACCATCCCTTTGCTTGCTGAAGGCCCTATATCACTATCGACTGTAACCGCTGACCTCGATTTTAAAGGTGTGTTCACCAAGCTGTCTGGTCGAGTTTTATTCGATGTTTGTTTCATGTTTAAATGAGATGGCATCTTTTCTATAGCGTGTGTTTTTCCCAACGAAGCAGCAGATCTAGTCACTCCTAGTGGATCTTTGAGAAGTTTAGCCTTAGTTTTATTAGACAATTCACTTTCTGAATTCCCTGCTGAGAACATGTGCTCTTTTGCAAGTAAAGTCGGTTTGCCCGCTGAAATCCCTGATTTTGCTTCAATGGGCAGTTCATTGTTAGACGAAATTAAAGATTTAGCAAGAGGAGGGTTAACGACTACTGAAAGCGTCGGCCGTGGACCTTGTTCTGTTGAAACGTAAATCTTGCTCCTGCTCTTTGAATCTATAGCACGCCCACTGCCCATAATTACTGAAGTATTACTTACAAGTGGAGGTTCTATTTTCACCGATACCGTCGGCCGAACGTCTTTTGCTACTGTAAGGTAAGGTGAGCTAACACAAGATTGTTCTCTTACAAGGATAGGCGCATTCGGTGTTCTTTCAGCACAGGCTGCAATGTTTTTTGTAAACAGCGGTTTCTCATGGAAAGGTTGTCTAGGGACTGAACACTGTGCCAGGGGGTCGGTACGCTCAGAAGTGTGCGTAGGAGCAACAGAGGGCTGTTTACATACTGAAGCGGATGCCGATTTGTCAAAATCTAAACTCTTAGCATGTGAAGCCGACTTTTCCAGGGGTTTTCGATTCACAGAGACTCCTTCCTGCGGTGTTTGGGATTTTTCTTGGGATAAAACAGCGTATCCAGTCGACTCTTCAGAAGGTTCCGTGCTAAGGGAAGTCGACGAAGTTGCGACACATGTCTGAAGCGTTGGCCTAACAAGTCGTTCGGTGGAGGTTGAATAAATCTGAACGGGCTTTGTGCTTTTTACATCCGAAGAACTTTTTCCACTGTGCGTTTGAGACGAAGGGGGTGTTTTTGTGTATTCGATTGCAGCAATCGGCGCAGGTACAAAGTGGGGCGAAGTCAGTTCGTTTTCGGCTGGTTCTTCAGTTTTCACAATTTCAGTTTCAAGGTGAGGTTTTGATAGCGATTTGACCGACTTCTCTTTCACCAGTTCTGTGCTTTGTTGTTTCCTACAACAGTCAAAATTCCGTTTTTCCGCTTAGAAACAACAAGATGGTGAAAAGAGAATTTTAGTCAAATAGGACAATCATAAAATAATAAGCTCATAATTAATGAATTAGTTAAACTACATTTGTATCTGCACTTTGTCAATAGTACGAGCTAACCTGTGGGAATTACACTCCAAATTTTGCAAGATACTCATTTATATTTTATTTTTCGGCATCACTCTAATATACAAAGTATTTTATTACAATCAATGTTTAATTGCCTTTTAGCCTTATGATGTTGGTTAACAATCTGACAATTTTTATGATGTTTTAGTAAGCATAAATGAAGAACATACGTTTAATAAAAAGTTAATTTTTCTATTCATACGAACCATCTCTAAACATTTTCATTTCCAAATATTGTGCATTAAATTGAGCGTAGAGCATAAAAAACAATTTCAGAAAAGTTTATTTAAGTTTAACATTATCGATAACTTTCATTTATTTTAAAATATTTTTATACAATTTACTTCTAATACAATATTTAAAAAATATTTGCCCCCAAAAATATGTGACACAGAATCACATTTTCTGTATAACAATTACAAAATTTTATTTCTTATCAAATTGCGTGTTGTATGAACATGTTAATAAAAGCCATAAAAGTGCATAACAAACACCCTTCTAACAGTGTTTTTTTATTATTATTATCCTTAAAAAATGAACTTACCGAAAACTCTTATCATCGGCGATTACTAAATGACGAACAAATTTTACTTTTTTTAAGTCATGACATCTTAAAAACATAAAAATGCTCGAACGGAGATGAATATATATGAAAATTTAAGTTTTTACCGATTCCATAAAACTGATCTTCCTGAGTGAGATAGTGCGACGGAGTATGACTATCATAATTACAATTTTACAAAATCAAAACAAAATCAATAATTATTTTTGTAGTATACTACAAAATAACGTACGGGTGATGATTTGGTAGTATTAATTAATTTAAAAAACTCGTTTCACAGGTTTTTTAGTGTTTTGACAATGGACGTTGGGAAACAGTGATTAGAATTTCAGCAGACAAGTGTGAAATACAAATGCGATTTACTGTTGGTCCACTGGCTCATCTTGTTTTCTGTATTGAAACGGTCTTTGGGCCATGTATTCGCCTATTGCTTTCACCATATCTTCGTTTATGTCCCGCCTTTGGTCTTCTGATTCTGGCTTGAGAATTACCGCGGACTGCTTCCCCCACGACCTCCACCCATGGTTTTTTGAGTTGTACTTTTCGCCTTTGTAGGGCGCCGGCGTACGCAGCAGCTTTGGGGATTCTAGACAAAAAACCATTATATTATAATTTATTATGTTGGTATAAAAACTAAAATTGTTTCTCTCCTGACTATCCTCGAAATAACCACTGAAAAAGTAGAAAAAGGTCAGGTTTTAAGGGTGTCGTGAAATATTGGGTTAATCTGAATACGATACTGCAATTAATGAAAAAGTATTAATCATGTTCGCTAAATTTTCAGTACATTTTAGTATATTATTTTTAAATATTTTCCTAATTTTTCCCATTCCATATATTTTAACTAGCTAACTCAATAAATTATTAACAATCTTGCAATAACTGAAAACAGTATTATATGTAATAAACAAATGTTTTTAACAAAAATGATACCATCTATTGACATTTTTATGTACCAAAATAAACTTAATTTTGATCAAATTAAGACAACCTTTTTACACCAATGGATTAAATTATACTCTCGAAATATCACTCCGTCGACCACGACGAAAAATTAAACACTCAAAAGTATGAAAATACATACTTTAAAGGCGAACTTCTTTTAAAATCCATGTATATCGCGAGAGTGATTTAATAAAGAATATAAAATACAAGTATACAGAACATTTTGTTATAAATCATGTTGAAAATGTTTCTAATTTATTTATGGGGAATATGCTGGGTAAAAACTTGCTTTCATCTTAAATCAACAGTTATTAATTATCTTTTTGATTTAACATTTTACTTAATAAATTCACTAGTTTCGTGGTCCGCTTGACCAATTAATATCTTACCATTAATTAAGGTTTTCAATTGAGATAAAAAAGTCAATGGCACGAGCGGGATTCGATCGCACGATCTTCGGCTTGATACGCCGCTGCTCTATAACTTGAGCTATCGTGACCTCAAAAAGGAGGGAAAATTCAAAAGGTGTGATTGAGATGGGAGGTTGGTGTCCGAGTGGATCGAGGTCACGATAGCTCAAGTGGTAGAGCAGTGGCGTATCTAGCCGAAGGTCGTGGATTCGAATCCCTCTCGTGCCATTAACTTTTTTTCATCTCAACTAAAAACCTTCGCAAATTCCAAAAATTCCACCTATCGCAAAAACTGCTTGATCAAAACATCCTCACTAAAAATCAAATATAAAGCGGAATTGGTTACGAAGTTATATAATGGTCTTATCCATCCAGCCGCTTTGGCACCGGAGGCTAGGTAATTGTAGCCTACAAAACAACCAGATTTTAACACCATATTCCTCTCACTCACTCTTAAATACATTCTTACTTATTTACATATTCATTCAGTTAAGTTAGAGTACTCAAAGATATTCCGCCATCCTCTAAACATATTATATAACCAATCGATCCTTTCACAGTACACCTTCACGCTAAAAAAATACTTTCAGTCTCAATAAACTCAACGAAATATGAGACAAGATATATACAAAGTATATGCAGTAAGATAGTCCTATTTCCTCCAAAAATTGAAACAGAGGACCCTCTCATGCGCTACCATGCTCAAGCACTACTGTCATATCGGTGTTAATCCAACGCTATGTAGTAGTTAAAGTGGACACATGGAGCAACCTTTCTCTACATGCCGGACGATTGTGCGGTCTTTGGCCCAAAACTAAGTTTCCGTGCGTCAACCGCACATGGCCTAATCGTGTGAGTGTTACGCTTCTGCCAATCTGGCCCATCGACTCTGCTAATTTATTTTAAGCATGTCCATTGATACTTTTGTTTCTTGTCGCTTGATCGAGGTGAACATGTCTGCAGGTCGGGAAGAATCGGCCTCACCCGCCTCTTCTAAGAAGTCAGGTCACATTACAGCTTTCATATAACCTAATTGAGATTCAGTGGAGTACTTAATATTCCGCGGTGGCCTTGTCACATTACACATTCACACCAATAAATACACTCAACACACTCTTGAAACACAAAACTATCAGTACTGATACAAATTAAACAACCCTGTTTCGTCCAAGAAACAAAACAGAGAGTTTGTTTATTAAGTTTTTGATTATAATAGTTCAGATATAATTCAGATTTAACAAGTATATAATTTGTGATTATATATAATTTTGTTCATGATTTTTCATTTTTACTTCGTTTATCTTTTTTTTTTCCATTTGACAATATTTAATGTACGTGCCACGTTATTTTGATACGATAAAACGTCTATACATACTTGATGTTAGATGAACCGAACTTTTTTGATTTTCGTGAATAATCTGGATCTCCCTATGGACAAGAGTATGAAAAAATAAATTCAATTGTTATCTGCCAAGCTTTAGACCTGTTTTAAGGTCATCATCGGGATTGAAAAATATGTAAATCTGAAAAAAAGTACACAGTTTTACATAATTAATTTTTTTTTTTTTTTTTTTTTTTTTTTTTTTTTNTCATCAATCGTTTCTAGGGTTAATTTAAGTTTTTTATCAATTGTTAAGTGCTTAAATGGTGATTTGCAGATGGATTTTAGTTCCGTTAGTACTGGATTTATATTTTTCAGGTTGTTGATAAATATTGGTGGAGGTTTCTCTGGTTTATCGGCTTGATTAGGGATTAGCTGTTCGGCTTGAGATTGAGAGTCCATTGATTCCAACGGCGCAAATTTATTTTTACTAAAAAAAGGCGATTCATCTACCTTGCGTTTTTTAGGGTTGGCGGATTCATTTCCTTCCATTTTGGAGTATGAAGAAAGCAATACTCGCAGATTTATCTCCTTCTGTGTTTCGTTCTTTCAATCACAGTTGTTTACGTAAATACACGAGTGCGATCCTCACTCGACCAAGGTTCGATAACAACTGATAATTAATTTTGTAATAGGTTTTCCATGTTGTGCATAGCAGTCTCAACAATCCCAAAAAAATTTAAAAACGTTATTAAACATTTAAAATAGATCGAAAGTTAAGCAGATAACAGTTGAATTTTTTCATCCACACGACTACACCTAGAATAGGTTATAGCGTAGTTATTATAGTGAATAGTTATACAAACTACACTAAAAATTATTCAAAATTAACCGTGCAAAATGCATCTGTTTATCTTTAATCAATCAACCAATTTATTTTTACCCCAACGAGTATTATCTAACCATACAGTAATAAGAAGGCACAAATTGAGATCGGCAATTATTTAAATATAATCGTGGCGAATGTTTCTGTTTTGAACTAACAGATTGGTAGGGTCACAGATTTGGACGTGGCTTCTTTGGTGATTTTAGCCTCCAAAATATCGAAAACCTTGTGCATAGGCCATGATTTCGCTAAAAAATTGGAAGTTGAAATTATCCGTTTTTTGATATTTTTATTTCGCCCTTCTACTTGATCAAATCAACTATGTGAATATTAACAATTTATAGCATTTTTTATGTATATTGCTATAAAAATATTGTCAATGTTGTCAAAGCTTATCAAAAATCATAAGTTTTCTTAAAAACTAGGTCATTCATTTTTTCGTAGAACTAATGTAAAATTTCTTTTCAGCATCTCTAAAGAGACCTCTAAATTGATGAGATTGAGACCTCTAAAATTGATTAACACCGATTTCTGCGAAAGTCTGTATCTAAGGGTTTTGTAACGTTGCAATCATGAAACTGACAATGACGTCAAGTTTTGACTGGAAATGTAGTAAAGTGAATGCAATTACTTAGTCTTACTTGTCAATAAAAACTCCACTTTTCCAATAACAACATGTTCATTATAAATAGTCTTAAGGGAAATTAATAAATCGGCCTAATGAAGGGGCTTTTGTCAAAATCTAATTTTAGTCGCGAAAATAAATGATCATGAATCGTTTTTTATAAATTTAAAAAATATTATTTTTGGTGTATTAATTTCATTGTTGGTTAAGATAAAAACAAAAACGTTCTATGACGCAGAATATTCTAATTTGGTGTGATTTAAAAAGATAAAGTAGCATTTATTCATGAGCTGAAGAGTGCATGAGCTACCGAAATATACAAATTAAAAAAGCAAGCAGCTGCGAGTAATTTCAAACAAAATAAAAATATCCTCTTACCATGTATGTTTTTAAACTTAACGCAATTAATACAAATCGAAAGAAGTGTTTATTAAAAATTGTTAGATATTGATGAATTTTGCATACCGACCTAGAATAGGCTAAACCCGCACAACGTCTGTGTCATGCCGAACTGTTGGCCCGTCTTATTTATTTTTTTTAATTATTTTATTTGTACCCTTACTTACCAGCACTTTTTGCAAATTTGATCATAAACCGTTTTTGCACACGATCACGGCCCTAACGCTAATACCATCGCTGCAACCGGAAAACACATGCCAAGAGAATCCAGCCAATGCAGGCACTCAATGTGAAGGGTTAGGGGGCAAGGAGGTTTATTTATTATTATTATAGGTTATTTAGATGAATAAGCAAAATATAATTATTTGGTATGATTTAAAAAGATAATAAGATAAAGATGCCAAGAGAAACCAGCCAATGCTGGCACTCAATGTGCAGGGTTAATGAGCAAGGTGGTTTATTTATCATTATTATAGGTTATTTAGATATATAGACAGAACCTTCTAAGTTGGTATGATATAAAAAGATAAATAAACAAAATACGGCTTTTATTGCATGTTTTAACAAACTTTCTGTTAGCAAAGTAGGTCAGAAAATGGTCAAAACTTGCCCTCATTGTCAGATTCTTGATTCTAGAGTTATAAAACCGTTAGGTACCAGCGTTCACTGAACCCAGTGTGAATAAATTTTTTGACTGATAATTTCGACGAGCCTAAGTCGTGATTGACATTCCTAGTGCACTAATTTTTGTTAAAAGCTGGTGGACCACTTTTCGTGGTAGATAATTCGTTTTAAAAAGGGTGTAAAGTGCATTTTATAACAAAACATAAAAATCGGACTACTATTTCCATTTAAGAAACGAGGTTAATTGCTGACAAACAATTGTGTCATTTTTATATTTTCTCATAGAAATATTTTATATATTTAGATGATACATACGTCGTTAAAAAGCATATATACTTCTACTTTCAAATAGTCTGTTTGACGTTAAAATGCTTTTAACCTTTTCCGAATTATAGCCGTTTCAATCACACATTCCGATAATGATTTCTTAAAAATCGCAAAAATTTGAAGCGTCATGAAATCGATAAATTTAAATTCAAACAAAAATTAACATTTAGGGGTCTCTAGTTGTACTAAAATGAAATTTCATATTCTTGGATAGCTTTTCCGATATTTCTATTTCACTCTACATAAAAGAATTTAATTTTTAAACGTTCAGTTCACCCATTTGATTTGAGCAAGCAGAAAGGCGAAATAAAAATATTAAAAAACTGAAAATTTCAATTTTTAAAAAAAGTTTTTGGCGAAATCAGGGCCTATTCACAAGAAGTGGTGTATACATAGAACAACTAAAAAAGTTTAATCCAGATCGGTGACCTTGTCAACTTGTCAAACCGATCGACCTGCCATTAAGGCCTGTATTCTATGTTTTCAGCTAGATTTTGATACATCACCATGTATCTACTAATCATAAATGCATTCAACAGTAAAACTGTAGACATCCAAATTGATCAACAACGGTTTAAAAACAATCTTTGATGTCTATCTTTTTCTATTGAATTTTACTTGTTTGCTTTGACCAATTAACCAAACATTTAGACCTGTATTTGATATTATTTAGCTATTTGTTAGCTAGCTATTGTTTTTTGTCATTTACCGGGCCCAGTTGGCATGGACGAATCGTTCCCTTTGGCCGAATTCGACCGAACGCAGGGGAGCCAATGGAAGATACGTCCCATTGTGATAAGCGGACTGTTTCCCTGAAAGTATTTTGTTTATTAAATTTACTATTTTCTATAAGTGACCATACAATTTACTCGACTTACCCTCCTCCTCTCCGCCTTTACTTCGGCACTGCCAAAATCTGAAAAATGTACAAAATTGTAACAAACAGACCAAGCAACCAAAGAATAGGAAATTTATTGGTTGTTACTTTATTTATTTGCTCTTTCTATGGGTTTATGACTGAAAGTCATAATACGTAAATTAAAACGGATTTTTAAACATTCTTTAAGCAATAATTAAAGTTTTGAGTTCTATTTATAAATGGGTAAAAATGACAAAACTAAATTGCTCAAAAATAAATAGGGATAGAGCCAATTTTGTAATATTTATTTCTCAAGCATATTTATTTTATTTAGTTTCTAAATGGCATTAAAATTTATTAGAAATGATTGTGTTTTACTGAAGGAAAATTTAATTAAAGGATTTGGAAAAATTACAAAATAAAAGGTCAAAACCCGGAAGCTTTCTTTTTCTTTATATTTCATCCGTCATTTGACCTCCCAAAGATCCAACTCGTAACATTAATTGCTGCGGGTCGATAATTTCAATTTCATCTTGTATTTCGTCGTCTAACTTCATTCTACGTGCCCTGAGGATGGCGATATAAGTCGCCGAAAGCTCGGTTGAACCCGGAAGTTGTTCTCTTTCTTTTTATTTCATCCGTCATGACCTCCCAAAGATCCAAATCGTAACAAAAATAAAAGGTTTATTAATTCCATAATTTTGAATTATTATTAATTCCATAATTTTGTTTAATAGGAACAATCATTTTTTTAAACAATTAATACCGTGTATAATGTCCTCTGTTAGGTAAAACCTCTGTGCACCTGTTAGGCATACTGTTTATAAGGTTGTCACTAATTTCATAAGGAATTTCACTCTTAGATGAACGCTCCACTCAGTTGTGTTCACTGGCTGCGGAAGATGATCGAAAACCCTTATCTACAACGCATCCCGCATGTGCTCAATGGGATTGAGGACTGGTGACAATGGAAGAAGGGGCAGATGGGAAATTCCCAGGTTTTCTAAACTTTGAACAACTACTCTGCCTCTATGAGGTCATTGTCGTTCAGAAATCGAAAATCCCTGCCAATTAGATCCTTGGTTTGAGGGATGTATTCCTCGATTAATTTCTTGGAAGTTACGGACTGCGGTGAGATTGCCTTCAGCAGTGCAGTTCGTCCTCCAGTAAATCCCAGCCCAGACCATTACACCGCCCCCTCCAAACTACAGAAAGATACGCGAATCATCAGTAAGCATAACAGCATTCAGGTGTTCTCTTCGAGGCGCTCACTGCACCATATTCTCCTGAGTTTCTGGTGGCGGGCTGTTCCTGCAGGTCGTCTCAAAAGGACAGTGAAATGAGGATAACTATCCACAAAAGATTACGAATCGTTTGTGTTGATCTTGATCTTCATGTTTACTATTCTTAAATAAATCCGTTATTAAAAATGAGGATTAACATTTATTTATTTTTGGTTTGAACTTTCTATTTTGTTTTATCCAACTAACAAGACTATATTGGTTAATTTATTTAAAATTAATTTAATAAGAATAATTTACAAATATCTTTTTTGAGCAGTTTAGACAAACCATTTGTATTCATTAAAAAACAAAAATTCCACGTGAATAAATAATGTAGTAGTATTTGACATACAACTGAACTTTGACAAAACCTTGCAAGTCATAGATAGTAGACACTTTTGGAAGAATGCTGGGTCTAGGAGGAAACAAGTCATACAAGGTTGCGCAGAAGTGGGAGTGAGACTCCACAGATGCCCGTTTTGAGGAAACTTATCACGGTAGAGAACATAAAAACAGACTACAAAAACTAAGTCTGAAAAGAAACAAACGCGACATTCCGAATGACCTATTCGCGTACATGTGGCAGGGCAGCACGCACAGATTATTGATCCAATTTCTAAGGGCCATAAATATTTTTAATTGTATATAGATTATATCCATATATACATTGTATACAACATTGTACATCTATATTGTATATAGATATATTTATACGCTCATGTAAGTGATATGTGTTATTTGTTGGAATGAATTTATTTATTAGCGTGAATGGAAGGGAAATACTCCAAATTACCCGAAGAATACCGACAAATCTGGGGTGGTGTGAATGAATGTAATTTATTAGCGTGAAAGGCGGTTTATCACAAACTCCTCCGAGAAATATCAGAGTACTTTGAGGTTGTGTGAATGTAATTTATTAGCGTGAATGGAAGGGAAATACTTCAAATTACCCGAAGAATACCGACNATTTATTAGCGTGAATAAAGAGGCTTATCCATAATTATCCCAAAGAATATCTCGTATTCTAAGGTAGTGTGAATGTAATTTATGACCGTAAATTTAAGGGCTTATTTTTAATTACCCGGAGGAATACTAAATACTCTGAGGCAGTGTGAATGTAATTTATTAGCGTGAATAAAGAGGCTTATCCATAATTATCCCAAAGAATATGTCGTATTCTAAGGTAGTGTGAATGTAATTTATTAGCGAAAATTAAGAGCTTATCTCCAATTACTCCGAGAAATGCCAAGTACTGTGAAGCAGTGTGACTGGAATTTTTTCGCTTCGATTCGTAATCGTTTGATAAAGGCCTCGCCAAAACATCTTGTACTTCATTTAGGATCTAATGGAAAAGATAAATATGCGCTGAGATCCACTACCAGGCCTCCTATTGCTAAACGCTAAAGCCCGGGAGACCATGCACTGAGGAACGCCAATTGTCTCTGCGATATCCACTTGCCGGTGACCTCGAAGACTCATTGTCACAATAATATTGCGACCTTCTGGTTCGAGATGATGTCTTTCCATGGTTCAAGAGAATACATTTGGATTAAAATGGAGAAAAGCCGAGAAAAGGTGTTTATTTACAAAATGAGTAATTGATTGACATCGAGGATTCAAATGTGCGCTTCCCGAGGACCAATCTGAAGCCTTAATGAATTCCGGAACATTCTCCTCCAGCCACTGCTGAGTTGTTCGGGCCTTGTGCGCAGGAGCCGAGTCCTGTTGGAAGACCCAATGAGTTCCGGAAAAAAGATTAGTACTTAAGGGCTTTACTACTTTCTCAAGGATGTCTTCTTGGTAATTTTTCGCCCTTGTTTTGTCTCCTTGCTCACAAAAATGGAGTTTTGTGGTGCCATCGTAGCAAACTCCCCACCACACCAAGTGGGGATTTCAAGCCTCTGGACTACAAGGTGTGGTCCCATCTTGAGCTTATGGCATGCCACAGGAAACAAGCCAATTTAGGGAGCCTCAAGTCCGCTCTTCTAAAAGCAGTTGAGAAATTTCCTCAAGACGTGTTGTGTACTGCCATAGATGATTGGCCCCGAAGACTAAAAGCTTGTGTGAAGGCAAAAGGTGGTCATTTCGAGTAATATTATTTTATTTCAATCTTAAAAAATATTGGATGTTTTAAAATAAATCTCTTTTTCAAATTATCAAGTTTCTCTATTCCCTAATGGCCCTTTTTCTTGTAACAGAACTTATGGCAGGACTACGTATATATATATAATNCCCTCCTTTTTGCCATTTTTCAAATGTCGTGTAATCTATTTGATTCTCGGCGACAAATGAAATGGCCACGGAGAGCTTTAGTGAAGTATACTTCATTTTAACACTCAACTTAATCAATTGAATGATATTAATTGGTCAAGCGGACCACGAAAACTAGTGAATGTAATTTATTAGCGTGAATAAAGGGCTTTATCCATAATTACCCCAGAAGAATATATCGCATTCTAAGGTAGTGCGAATGCAATTTATTACCATAAAATTAAAGGTTTCCTTCCAAATATCCCGAGGATTACCAAGTACTCTGAGGCAGTGTGACTGTAATTTATTAGCGTGAATAAAGGGCCTTATCCATAATTACCCCAAAAGAATATATCGAGTTCTAAGGTAGTGTGAATGTAATTTATTAGCGTAAAATTAAGGGTGCTTTCTAATTACCACGAGGAATACCAAATAATCTGAGGAAGTGAATATGTGAATGTAATTTATTAGCGTGAATGGAGAGGCTTTGTCCCAATTACCTCGAGGAATATCGAGTACTCTAGGGTAGTGTGAATAGTTGTTTGAATGTAATTTATTAGCGTGAATAGTTGGGCTAATCCCCAATTACCCCAGTACTCTGGGGTAGTGTGAATGCTAACCAGACTATCATGTGTTTATTCTGTGTACTTGTGTTTTGCCTAATAATAAATAAAACCTAGAACAGAAAAAAAAACATTTAAAAAATCGCACATAATCCGTTTAATACGATACAACGGTTGAGTGAATATCTTAACTGGCCAATTTTTTTAAATCTTTCCGCTATTCAGACGAAAATAAAATACATTTTTTTATGTAAGGTTTTGGTTGAAAAGAAAAATCTAGTGCCACGAACGAGATTCGAACCCATGACCTTCGACTTGATGGCCAATTACTTGAAAGAATAATTAGGTCAATGACCACTAAATATAATGGATAAAATATATTGTATAAGTTTCTTTCTAAAATATCGAACATTACTAGGTTAGGGTCTCATTAATTAAGTATCAAAGTATAAATACAAACCTAATCACACAAATGCATTATTTATTTCACGTCCTACATATCACAGGGTCATCTAATCAAAACTCACAAATTTTTAAATGATTGCGTTAAAAAACGAATCTATTCTTTCAGATTAACAATAGAATTGATCGTTTTAACGTTATAACTCGTGTCGTGGAATAATTAGACCATGACTCAAATTTCTACTGTTTAAAAATAAATTTCCACTTACTTTGTGACAGTCCACCTTTGCTCGTTTACCGACCTCCACCCTTCCATTCCTTCCTTCACACGTTCCGCGGCCACGACCATTCATGTTTTCAGCTTTTCTGCCCAAGGACCAACCTGCATCAGGAAACCGTTAACCCTCGAGGGGGGCCGAAAAATTTTAAATGAACCTGACCTTGCTCCGTTTATGGAATGCATCGTGTAGTACTTTTGTGGAACCTGTTTTAAAATAACTGCCCTTCACAATTATTCGAGTAATTAATCAATTTCAAAAACTAAATGGGTATTTTCCATGTCGAGCATATGTTTACATTAGGTGAAAAACATGTGGTGAAATCTGATCCAATCGATTCTAGAGGTGATTGAATGAGCATGCCTATTAAATTAATAAAAGCGTTTTCCTAATTTTAAGTCGTAAAAAGTCAAAGACAATAAAATTAAAATAAAGCTTCACTCATTAATCATAAATTGTCCATTTTGATATTCATTACAACGATTTACTTTAAGAACAGTAAAACATTCTTCCATTTTGACATTGCATAAAAATGACTGTGATACATAAGCATACGGACACGCTTGAACAGAGTAGAGCCCATTACTTACCCTCGCAGTCCATAAGCAATTTCAGCTTTTATTTTGTTTGTTGTGATCTACAAACAAATTTGAACAACTAAGATCCACCTAATCTTAATTACTGTGTGTTGTTATGTAAAAAATTATAAATGGGATTTGAATTTGGAATTATATAAGCTCAAATCTGCACATGTATGTACATACGTACACAATGCTGAGCCTATCATATCTCTTAGCCCACTGGCAATTACAGCATTTGTAATTCACAATAAATTACCAGCAGTGCTCGAAAATCGCTCACCTCGAATTTTGGCAGTTCGGGGTCAGACCACCGGGATGCTGTCAACAGCTAGATCTTTTCAGCATCTCACTCACCTTTCACACTCTCACTCTTAAGTACATTCTTTTCATCCACATACCATTCACCCACAATCAGTTAGGGTTGGGTGCTCGATATTCCTCCATAACCCTTTGCACCTATTATATAACCTAACTGGGTTCCGATGGGGTACTCAATATTCCGTCATCAACCCTCTCACGCAACACGTTCACTCTAATAAATACATTCACTCTCAATTTATCCCAGGGACACACAACTATCAATACTATTTATAATGAAACAAGCCTGTTTTCTCAAAGTTTCGGAACAGAGGACCCAAAAACTCGCTTATGTGCTTAAGCACAATTCTCATGGCATGGAATTGCACATTGAGCAGCCTTTCTGCGTTCCGGATAGTGACGTGCGATACCAATCGAGTAAAGTATCGAGTAATAATAATAATAATAATACTTTATTGCAAAAAAGAAAAGTTATAAACATTACATAGTATATAATTTAAAGCAAAATTACGGCATGGAGGGTCCGTCTGCCGGAGGTCTATTTTCATTTGACTTAAATTTTTGGTCGATACAGAGAAAAATGTACAAAAAAAAAAATTTTTTTTAAATGATAATAAGGGGCGTCGGTGGCCGCAAGGTTTAGTCTTTGACACGGCGCTCATCACTGTAAGGTAAAGGTCCCGGGTTCGAATCCAGCGGCCTTGCATTCGAACCCGACATACTTACAAATGGCCTTTTTTTCAAAAACACCGTCACCCTGAGGGTTTATATGAACTCTGCTGTTGCGAACCCTCGTAAAAAAAAAAATAAATACCAATTCACAAGAAATACAATAAAAAAAAAGTATCGAGTATTTTCTTTCGATACCGAGTATTTTTGTTATCGAGTATTCTTATTCGATACAAGTACTGTATCCAATACACTTTGTAGTATCGGAAAATATACTCAAATAGATATTTCGTCGAGAGTTCAATATTGAATTGTTATTTACAGTACGAAACTTACCTTTTACCAAACTGGGAATTGACTAGTTACTGTTAAGAGCGCCTAATAGCAGCATGTGTCAACAAAGTTAATCGAGATTTTTAATTGGTGGTTGGTAACTGCTGATAATTCTGGTAACTCATAATTCTTTCCCGCGTCGCACCTCGCACGTTCAATTTCAGTAATTTCTTATAAAATGTTATTTCCTTCAAGTCCCTAAAATGTGTTTGACTTCCTTCTCGTAGGTAGATACCTAATCATGTCTCCTCCCAAAATAAGGCATGAGGTTATTTTACTAAGAAAACTGAATCGTCGGCATCTTGTAAACTCTGGGGAATACAGTGGAAATACGTCTTATCTTTTCAAACATATGAAAACCAAACACACGTTGATCAATTTTCTCAAAAATAGATGACGATAAAATTGAAATATCAATGATGTTGAAGTGTGTTGGCAGCTTTTTCTTTTCTTACCTACGTACTCACTGTGTGTAAAATACTTAAAAATGAAAAAATGCAATTTCCTGATTATTTTACCGCATGAGCGTATTTTAACCAAAGTCCACAACATTAAGTTGATCATTTATGAATAAACGAAAACCTACTCATATGAGTAAGTACTCGTTAGTATCGAATAATTTCTGTCGATATTTGAGTAGTAACGAATATTTCTTTCTATAGTATTGAATATTTTCTAGTTTCGCCCGTCACTAGTTCCGGACAGATTAATAGTCAACCTCAAAAGCCCTAGAATACATACAAAATAAACATAAAATAAACAAGCTTATATATGGACAAGATAATAATGACTCTTTAAACTTAATTTCTTCTTTTTTAAATTTAATTAAATTATGTACTTTAATGGATATTTACACAAGATGATTTATTCAGACGGAAAGATCATTTCTTTACCAATTACTCGCAATCAGAGTCTAGATTGTATTTAAATCTGAGTTTTCAAAATTCAAAAACTGCTATTCCCTAAATTTTCGACGTATATATTGTTAAAATAACTTACTTGAACCTTGTTATAAAGTATAAATAAACACTCTGCTCGGAACTTAAGGGATCAATTGGTTAAACTTTTCTCTAGTACCATTTTAAAATAATTTTGTCCACAATGGTCAAAAAGAAAAAATCATTCTTTAGCTGCATAAAAGATATGTTACTGCTTGCATAAACTGACGTTAAGGTATTAGGAATTTTTTAAAGGATTTTACATAATACTAAGCCCGGAATATCCGATATCGTTTTTCGGTTAATCCCTTCCTGGCTGTTGAAAATGTCATTGACTAAAAATTAGAACACATATCTCCGAAGTTGACCAAATAGATAGCCGTAGAATAGCACATCGTAGGTAATTGCCATGTAGTAAACCGACACCGATTTGTAGGTCTGCGGAGCTTTCGAGAGAGCAAGCTCTGGAGCTTCGAACGAAGTATGTTTTCGTGGAAGCCGTTCGGAAAAATGAAGACAACAACAAACAAAGATCACGTTTTAAGCCAGGTAAATAGAAAATAAGATGGGGTATAATTTTTTTATTGCTTTTTTCCCAAATGATTAGGTACGGATTGATACTGAAGTTTTCTATGTATTGAAATTTAAAGTGTAATTTTCTCTACACGTTGCAACTGAAAGTTTGTTTTTATTTATGTTTGTGTTTACATTTTTTCGCTTCCTATCCACTTCTTATCACCTTATCCTGAAATCCTATCCGACCGCTGCTTCAGAGTAAAGAACGGCAACGAGTTCTTGGAAGACAGATAGATACAAGCCGGCGTCCAACAAGGGAGCATTTTTGGTCTCATCCTTTATATCATTTTCATGTTTACTTATACTCCCTTATACCATCAAAACCGAACAATAACTTAATTTTGTGGTTAAACTCGAATTCTATAAAAGGTACTTCCAATGTCCAAGAACACTTTGAGCTTATCGACGATTGGTGCAAACAGTGGAGGACAGGACTTAACGAACCAATGTGTACTCAGTGTAAGTTCACATTGAAAAATCAGTCCTCCACTGAAAATCATCAACAAGGATATACCGATTTCCGTCCAAGACAAATACTTAGGACTTTATTTAGACAGCAGACTGCCGTGAAATCCCCATACTTAAGAAATAATAACTTAACAATCATAAGAAAACTAACGTTATATATGACTTTCAATTAATTAAGGTTTTTAGTTGAGATAAAAAAGTCAGTGTCACGAGCCGGATTCGAACCCACGATCATTGTCTAGATACGCCGGTGCTCTACCACTTGAGCTAACGTGACGTCGATCCACTCGGACACTAACTCCCCATCTCAACCCCACCTTTTTTGAATTTCCCTCCTTTTTGCCATTTAATGATGATAGTATAAATGGCAAAAAGGAGAGAAAATTAAAAAAAGGTGGGGTTGAGATTGGAAGTTAGTGTCCGAATGGATCGAGGTTACGATAGCATAAGTGGTACATCAGCGGCGTATCTGGCCGAAGATCGTGGGTTCGAATACCGCTCGTGACACTGACTTTTTTATCTCAACTAAAAACCTTAATTAATTGAACGATATTAATTGGTCAAGCGGACCAAGAAAACTAGTGAAGTTATATATGACTTTACTGCGACCACTTTGGACATAAGGAGTGGAACTGTGGGGTTCAGCCAAGCAAGCCATCTAGCATACACCGCATCTAATCATTTCAATTTTTAAAAAAAATCGTCAAAGCTCCTTACTATGTCACCAAACTATCCATAACGACCCCGACATTCCTTTTGTCAACGAACAAATCCGTTCCCGAATCCAAAAGCGTCAAACTAACCTCTCAATCCATCCAAACTCCTGGAGCCCTCTCTGCACATTCCCATCCAGAAAACCCGCCTTGACATCCTTGCCCCTCACACTGAGTGCTATTGATCGAATGAATTGAATTTGAAGCAATTGAAATTTGAGAGGACATGCAAGGGCTATCAACAGCTGGGTCATTTCAGCAATCAACTTAATCATTCTCATATTCACTCCCTCACTTAAATACATTCTTTTCTAGTAATATACCACTCACTCAGATAGGGTGGTGGAGTACTCGTTATTCCTCCACCATTACACCTGCTATATAACTAACCTAATTGAGGGTCGATGTACTCAATATTCCGCCATTAGCCTCGGCCTTCCTATTCACGCTAATAAATGCATTCACTGTCTACATTTGCTAAGAACATGAAACGGTTTTTCCCAGGGGGATAATAGCAGATGCGATTTAACACATTATTTTGTATATACCTATTGCTATTGCTAAATAGGAAGATATATATAAATTAAGTGAACACAATAGAATGAATCCTTTTTAAAAAGATAGTTCCTACTCACAGTAAGTTTTTTTGAAACAATCCGGATTTCGAGCTTTTAGCTCATCATCATCACATACGCCGTACTCACTCCATCATTTATAACAATTGAATGATATCAATGATTGTATTTAGTCATCATATTAGATATTGGCGTACGCAATATTATTTTTGTTTTGGATTACATTGTTTTAAATTGTAATCACTGTGTGGTGTGGGTACTCTCGAAATGACACGCAAGAATGACACAATTACAAAGACGACAAACACTTTGAGCCCTGAAGATGATCTCAATAAAGATCGAAACGTTGGCACGATAAAAGAAAATGTTTTTTTGAAACCTACATCACACCAGACCGCATCTCACGATTTCTAAATAAATATTGTAATCATTGTTGTATTTCGCGTTAAATTCATTACAGTCCTCTTGGATATACAATGTTTTTAGTGATTCCATTTGACATATATACAAACAACAAATCCTCCGGTTCCTGGAGCATGCAACTTATAATTGTCCATGAGAAAACCATGGATTTTCCAAATTCAATTTACATAATAACAGTGATTGGCCTTGTGACTTGTTTAACATGACTGAAAAAACAGTTTAATTGAAAATTGCAATCGTTTGAATTAGAAAGGCACTTCTGTTGTTAACATAGGTATATGTTGTATTAGCACATCCTCTCCTTTGAATTTTAGTGAGAATATAAATAATTTATCTATTAAGAAACTGACTTCGTCCAACGTTCAATGACAATTTGGGACTTTTTGAAAAGTTCATTTTCATAATCTTTTACGAGTTTTGGTAAAGATGACAGAACTTGAACTGTTAAGTGTTTAAGTTCGATAGACCTTCTGAGCTGTCAGCTTGGGGGTTTTTAGTTTTCCAATTGTTCCATACCTGGAAACGCCCATATCGTGTCTCCGCTGGAGAACCGGTGGCAGATATTCATGCGAGTAAACAATTGATTTCAGCTTGTCAAAAGATAATGTCAGTTAGCTCTCAAATGAACCGAACGTCGTGATTCCGACTTCATTTAAAAGGCTTGTCGCCATTCGAACACTGGCTTTCGTGACGAATACGATACGGATCTCCGATAGCAATTATTTGCACGTATTTAAGCCCGACAACTCGGCCACTTTGAATTATTTCATACGGCAACAAGGATTTACCGTTTTCGACAGCTTTTTGAACCTGATGTTTGTTTTGTGACTATTTTAACTTGGGCCCTGATGCACGTCATGCTTGTTTTAAAAAAGGAAACCGTGTCGCTCAATTCTTACAGAGATTTCTTGTACCCTTCCTCAACCCCCCACGACTTTTAAAAAATGGCAAATAGGAAGCAAATTCGAAAGGTAGGCTGAGATGGGGAGTTGGTGTCCGAGTGGATCGAAGTCAGGATAGCTTAAGTGGTTAGAGCAGCGGCGTATTGAGCCTCAGGTCGTGGGTTCGAATCCCGCTCGTGACACTAACTTTTTCGTTTCAAACAATACCTTACATAAAAAGTTTAATTAATTGAAAGAAGTAGCTTGGTCAATTGACCAGTAAAACATAAATGTATTAATATTTAATAAGTAAAAGAAGTATCACTTCACTAACAGCTCCCCGTGGCCACTTCATAAGCCGCTGATTCCACGACGTTTGAAAATGGTAAAAAGGAGGGAAAATTCGAATGGTTGTACGTTGAGTTGGTGTCCGAGAGGATCGAGGTCACGATATCTCATGTGGTAGAGCCCAAGGTCATAGGATCGAATCCCACTCGTGACAGTGACTTTTTTATCTCAACCAAAACCTTACATAAAAAATAACTATGACTACGTTCATGTCTCGTAATTACGCTTTTATATTTATTATTTTATGCCGTTAACCTGAGTTATTTTTGTAAAACTATCCTCACTTTTTAAGACTATATTGACTCTTCATTAGAGGATCTAATTGAAAGAAGTTATTTGATCAATCGGACCACGAAATATAAAGGATTATATTTAACGTCTTTCAAATATCGTTGACTATATACTTTTCCAAAACGGGCTTTTAACGCAAAGTTTTCTATGGTGTTTGCGGTAGTGGTTTAGTCGTACACAAGCCTAAAAACAGAGGCACAGTTCACGGACGTTATCGATTTTCATTTCATAGCTGAGGATAGTTTGGCAAATGCTGAGGATCTAATAGTTGTAGAAACTCTCACATACAAAGTAAACATTAATTTCCGGGCGATTCGAGGCAAGTTTAGTGTAATTTGTCGACAACTGCCGATTTAATTTCTCCTTTCTTGTCGCAAACCAATTTTCAGGCAAGGCAAAGTCCGTTAAACTTGAATTCAGTCATCGTCGATCTTGTCCATGTTTTAAATCGACTCTGGGTGCTGGTACAAGTAATGCATTTTTTTATCGATGGGACGAAGGAGGATGTCTCTTGAATTAGTTCCACCATTTCTAACTTTTGAGACACCATCGTCAATTTCCCGTCCAATTGGTATACCAAAGTTCAGCCTCAGATGGAAGCTCCCTCAAATCATAAAAAAAGGTTTGTTCTTCTAACTCCTTAAATGAAAACATAAGCATTAGATACGAATGTAGAAATAAAAGATGGTGGAGTGTTATTCTCAAAGAATTGCACTTCAAAAAAAAAAAAAAGAATGAGTTGAGATAAGGGATAAAATACGCCATACTTGGAAAAAGGCATTATTATTATGAAAAATATGTTAGTTTTTCATTAGCTGACAAATTTTTCTAGCAAAGATTAAAGTTTATCAGACATATTGATATGGCTTCGGTTGCAATTTTAAGATTTCAGAATATATAAAATAATTTTACTTTTCTTAATTAGTATAATTTCTTGTAATTTATATCTGATTGTAACAACAAATTTGTTGCAGTTTAATTAATGAATACGAGAGGATATTGGACAAGGCGGAAAACTATCCAACCAAAAGAAAAAGGGGCAAAATAAAAAAATTATAATAAAAAACAAAAAATCATTTTTAAAAAAAATTTAAAAAATAGGGCCATCTTTCGCCCTGGAAAGGCGGAAAACTATCCAACCTAATGACAAAGGGGCAAAATAAAAAATAATAAAAAAAATAGGGCCATCTTGCGCTCTGGACAAGGCGGAAAACTATCCAACCTAATGAAAAAGTAATTCAGATATCGTGAGATGCGGTCGGGTGTACACCCGACCGCATCTCACAATATCTGAATTACTATCGATTAACGGTCACTAATCTTTACACATTTCTAATGAAAAAGGGGCAAAATAAAAAAAAATAAAAAAAATAAGGCCATCTTTCACCCTGGACAAGGCGGAAAACTATCCAACCAAAAAAAGGGGCAAAATAAAAAAATTACAATAAAAAAATAATAATAATAATTTTAAAAAAATTTAAAAAATAGGGCCATCTTTCGACTTGGACAAGGCGGAAAACTATCCCACCTAATAATAAAAAAGAGGCAAAAAAAATAAAATAAAAAATAATTTAAAAAATAGGGCCAAAAAGGAAAAACAGCAATTCTCTATTATTTATGACGATGACAATTGATTTAAGTAAAATAAGTCATCATAAAGAAGGGCTTAACGTCCAACTACCGATTGAGTGTCATGGACGAGGGGTCAAACCTCTTTAAATACCAATTTCACATTATGATCAATCAAAATTCCACGAGCTATGCCGAGTTTCGAACCCAGAACCTCTAGCGTACCAAACCCAAAAAGGACGCCCTAACCACTCAGCCACCGCGGCCCCCAAAATGAAAATAGACCTTTATTATTTATTCATTTAGGTAAACTTTTTATACATTGCCTACTATACGTTTTTTTGGGCAAAATAAATTAAAAACATGACATTTGTGTAAATGTCTTTAATTATTTATTATTTCACCGACTCATATTTAATTTAACTGTGTATAGACTAAAATGTATTAGAATAATGTATTTAAAACAAGAAAATATCAAAAGAACAACGTGTGTGGTTACAAAATAAGCGTTTCAAGCGTTTTCTGTAACTTCAATTGTGATTTTCAGAACAAACTGCAGATTGTTATATAAAAATGTAGAAGTATGAGATAAGAACCATTCGATAACCCGAGGTTAGAAAAAAGATCATATTGTAGAATGATGATTCCTTGGTATAAAGCAACCTTTCGTCTCTATAAATTATTCCGGAAGAAGGCCAGTACAGTAGCCGGCCGGCATCACGAACAATGTTGGAAAATCGTGACAAAAAGCTCAATTGTTCTATTATCGGAGTTGGCGAATTGGCGTAGCCCGGGGGATGGCAATAAAAGAAAATGCCCTGGTAACGAAGGTGCGGTCTTTCTAATCATGGTCAGGGGTGACGAAATGGGGTTAGCGGAGTGAGCGTTGGTGGGAAACGGGTTAGGGGTGAGTTTACGTCAGAGGGAAAATGGCGTCTCTGACGTCATGTTACGTAGAGAGTCGATATTCACCCCTATCGGCCACCCCGGCCGTCTTCTTACTGCTACCCCTAACAAATATCATTCATTTTATTCCCTTTTGTCCCCATCGTCATTTTCCAACTTACAAACCAGACACAAAAAGTCACAGCTGATTGATTATCCATTATAGATAATTACAGATCATTAATGATAATAAAGCCCTAACGATTTTATGAACTGGCCATTTATTTAACTTCATTGTTTCATGACTATTCCTTAAATATCTCTTTAAGTGTGCATTTAACAAATCAATTCTGTTTACACAATCGACAAGCTAATTAAATACATACGTTGTCATACATAAATTTCATATAGTTTTTCAATCAATAAAACAACTCTACCTTCTTCTACACAAGTTTCACTTATATTACAAAATCACATATCAACAATTGAAAAATGGAGCAATATTTGGAAAATAAAGTTTAACCCTTCAAATTCACAACACATCACCTTTACACACCATCGTGAGACTTGTCCTAGATAAAATTATACAATGAACCTGATCGTCAATCCGTCAAAGTTAACTATTTAAGACTTAAAGATGAGATGATGTATCGACCTGCTGTTGAACAACTTGGAAAAAACGGATCTTCGATGAGGTCACAACAGAACGACAATTCTTTAAGTTTGTGGCCGAGCTACAAACGATTATATCGTCATCATCAGGGTTTAACTCGATGAGTATTGAAATACATCTTGAGAGCAAGAAACTGCATTTATGATGAGATTATTTAAAATTAGTTGAAGCTCAGTATCTCGGTTAATATATAAATATAAATACATGCCTCTTTTGTTAAATAATTTTTTTTTCTCAGGGTACCAACGGAAAAGCCACCTGAGCCTCATGTCTCTCCCTTGTGGTAGAAGTTAGCACTTTAATTTAAGTTATCTATATATAGTACAATTTAAAAAAGTTTAACTGTAATATTCTAATGTAAAAAAAAAGTAATTTTATTTAAAAAAAGAGGCATGTATTTATATTTATATTTTAACCGAGATACTGAGCTGACCTTTTTTCGTGAATCTACACTTCAAAATATCTGACACGTATCCGCCACTTCTTGTGAATAGTCCCTGGCTTGGCCAACAAAAATTTTGAAAGTTCAAATTTTTCGTTTGTTTTTATATTTTTATTTCCCTGTTCCACTTACTCAAATCAACTGTGTTAATATATAATTTTACAGAATTTTTATGTAGATTGCAATAAAAATATAGAAAAGCTTTATCAATAACCAAAAAAATTTCTAAAAGCCAAATATCTTTCAAGTAAAGTAGGTCATAATTTTTTCCGTCAAACTAATGAAACTTCGTTTCAGCACCTCTAGAAGCCCCTAAATATAAATTATTGTTTTAATTTAAATTTATCGATTTTTTAAGCGTAAAATTTTTTCGATTCTTAAGAAGTCGTTCTCAGAATATCTGACCAAATCGACTATAATTCCGAAACACATAAAAGAATTTTAACTTCAAAAATACCAACAGAAAGAAGAGAAACGTAACTTTTTATCGATGTACGTGCTATCTAAATATATATAAGATTTCTACTTTAAAAAATACATAAAATAAGAAAATATTGTTGACAGAAATTAACATCGCTTTTTTAATGGAAATAATAGAAAAATTAATAGTAAAATAATAATAATTTGTAAAAACATTAAAATATGACTATTATTCCGGTATCCAAGGGTTTTATAACGCTAGCATCACGACACTGAGGTCAAATCCAACTTTTGGCCATTTTCAGACCATCTTTCCTTACAAGATGTTTATTAACATATGCAAAAAAGCAATATTTTATTGATTTTAATTTTTAAAACATACCATATTAGAATGTTCTGCCTATATATCTAAATAACCTATAATAATAATAAGAAGAAGAATATCCTCTTTGCCCCCTAATCCTTCATATTGAGTGTGTCTGCATTGGCTCGATTCTCTTGGCATGTGTCTTCCGGTAGCAGCGCTGGTATTAGCGTTAGTACTGTAATCGTGTGAAAAAATGGTTTTGGTTACATTTGGAAAATATACTAGTAAGTCCGGGTACAAACAAAATCATTTTTAAAAAGTATATATTAAAAAAATAAATCAATAAGACGGACCAACAGTTCGGCATGACACGGACGTTGTGCGGGTTTAGCCTATTCTAAGGTCGTAATGTATAATTCATAAATAATTCATATAATAATTATTGAATAAACATTTCTTTGTATATAATGTTTATTTGATTGCCTGTTTCTAAAACATTTACAAAATTATCTTTAAAACTATAGTTAAAATCTATGTGTATTTATTTCAAACTAATTTTAGTCGCATTTAAATAATCGTAAATTTTTATTTAGTTATCTCTAAATTTGGAACTTAAAATTTTCCATTTTTTAATATTTTTATTTCGCCTTTCTACTTGCTCAAATCAACTATGTGAATATTAACATTTTACAGTTTTTTTTATATATTGCTATAAAAATATTGTCAAAGTTTATCAAAAATCAAAAATTTTTAAGTAAAACTAGGCCGTTCATTTTTTTTCGTGAAACTAATGTGAAATTTCGTTTTACCACCTCTATAGACGCCTAAATATTAATTTTTGTTTAAACTTATCGGTTTTTTTATCTCTAAAATTTTTCAGATTTTTGAGAAGTCGTTATCGGAATATCTGCTTAAAATCGCTACAATTCGAAAACGGCTAATAGGATTTTAACGTCGAACAGAACATTTGAAAAAAAAAGAATGTAGCTTCTTAATGACGTACCATTGAAGAGTCGACTAGATTATCAGTCAAAAAATTCATTTACACCGATTTCTGCAAAAGCCGGTATGTAAAGGTTTTATAACGTTGCAAATCTGACCGTGATGTTAAGTTTTGACTGGAAATATGGTAAAGTAGATAGATATGAAATTACTTAGTCTTATTCGTCAATAAAAACACTATTTTTACAATAAAACAACATGTTCATTAAAATAGTGTTAAAAGAATTCTTAATAAATCGACTTAATCGGATTAATGTCAATGGGCTTTTGTCTAAATCTAATTTTAATCGCGAAAATAAATGATCATAAATCGTTTTTTTAGAGATTAAAAAATATTATTTTTGCGTATTAATTTCATTGTCGGTTAAGAAAAAAACAAAACCGTTCCATGACGCAGAATATTCTAATTTGGTGTAATTTAAAAAGATAAAGTAGCATTCATTCTTCAGGCTTTCGAGGTGAGAGTTTATTTCGTGAGGTATCGATTAAAAAAGAATGCAGCTACGAGTAATTTCAAATAAAGAAAATAAAAATATCCCCAGCATGTATGTTTTTAAATTTAATGGAATTAATATAAATGTAAAGAAGTATTTATTAAAAATTATTAGATATTGATGAATTTTACTTAACGTCCTAGAATAGGCTAAACCCGCACAACGTCTGTGTCATGCCGAACTGTTGGCCCGTCTTATTNAAGTATTTATTAAAAATTATTAGATATTGATGAATTTTACTTAACGTCCTAGAATAGGCTAAACCCGCACAACGTCTGTGTCATGCCGAACTGTTGGTCCGTCTTATTTATTTTTTAATATATATATATATATTTTTTATTATTTTATTTGTACCCTTACTTACCAGCACATTTTGCAAATGTGATCACGAACCGTTTTTTCACACGATCACGGCACTAACGTTAATACCATCGCTGCAACCGGAAAACTCATGCCAAGAGAATCCAGACTCAATGTGAAGGGTTAGGGGGCAAGACTGTTTATTTATTATTATAATTATAGGTTATTTACATTAATAAAGAGAAAATTATAATTTGCATATTTTAATAAACCTTCTGTAAAACAAAGTAGGTCCGGAAATGATCAAAACTTGGATTTGACCTCATTGTCTTGATTCTGGCGTTATAAAACCCTAAGAGTCTTTAGTCTTTCGAGGGAAAAGGTGTAAATTGATTTTTTGACTCATAATTTAGACGACCTGAAAAATGAATGCACGATGGCATTCCTAGTGCAAGCTCTAATATCATTTTTTTAAAGCTAGTGGACCTATTTTCATGGTTGATAATTCGTTTTAAAGAAATTTGCAAGTGAATTTTATAAGTGTATCAAACATTAAAAGCTGACTATTATTTCCATTTAAAAAACCAGGTTAATTTCTGACAAAACCATTTTCTTACTTTATGTCTTTTTTTATAAAAATATTGTCAACATTTAGACGCTTAGGAGATCGTCGCATCCCAGAGATTTGTATCCCCAAAAAAAACAAATACATGAAGTAGTACCATGAAATATTTTTAAAGCCTACCATACAAAATGAGCTAAAATTTTACTTTGCTATTTGCAAAATTTAAGTAGTTTTTATTGAATGATCAAATGTATAATAAAGTAGTATCTATTGTGTGGTGATTAGTGACCGTTAGTCGATAATTATTCAGAAATCGTGAGATGCGGTCTGGTGTGATGTAGGTTTCAGAAAAACATTTTCTTTATCGTGCCAACGTTTCGATCTTTATTGAGATCATCTTCAGGGCTCAAAGTGTAAGTGTGCCATTCTTGCGTGTCGTGTTGAGAGTGCACCAGACCGCATCTCACGATTTCAGAATAAGTAGTATCTATTAATAATTGATCTAATTATTAATTAGAAGATAATCTATAAATAATCACACACACTCTCTTTCTCTCTTCCTTCCCCTTCTGAAACATTTTATATTAATATATGACAACAATAATTATTAATAGATCAATCTTAATAATAATCTTATTAATAAAATGTTCTCTAGACAGTATGTATAATAACGTACAAATGTTTATTTTTTAAATTAGTAAAAGATTCATGCTTATTTTATTATAGATATATTTTAGAACCGACATAGGAAACCGTTCTGAAGCGTTTATTTTTTGTGAATAGTAATCAAACACTATACTTACGAAATTTATCTTTGATCTTCACTATACGAAACACTCGTCGGTTGTTGATGAATTGATTATTTCATCGTTCATTAACATCGAAAATATTTTTGTCCCTCCTTGTAGGAAAGGGTTGTTTTCGCTTCTCCATGGAAACAACCCCTCTGATAACTCAAGGTCACCGGCCTAGAAGCTGGCTAACACCCTACATCACCCCCTTTGAACCGACCACTTGACGACACAAAACTGGAATACAATTCGACGAAAGGAAACTGACAAAAAAGATAGCAAAGGACGTGGTCAAATTAAGCCGAATTCACTACTAACATAAACTATAATTTTACATAATATTGTGATTAAATTTGTTTAATTATTTATTAAGCCAATCAATGAATCCGACATTTCATGTTAAGAATTTGGTAACAGTTAACATTTATGTTATTCGAATTACATTTTCATTAAAATTAGTTAAAATAGTATAAATTCAACTAGTCTAAAAGTTCAAAATTGATTCACAAAGTATATTTTCATCATCTTTAATACATTAGGTTATAACTCAACTTTCTTCTAAGAATTTACTTTAGAATTTACTTTTATCATTCGTGGCTAAATATGCTAACCGACCGGAAATAATATTTTATTAGTTTGTGTTTGTCTGTCGTTTCTGATCATCCTTAGAGATTGACCAAGTCGATCCTAGAGAATGTCATCGTAGATGTTACCGTGATATTACACGGTATATTATTGTGAGATTTCTTCTTGGGATCTGCGGTGCGATGAACCCTCGTTTTCGATCATCCCGATCCAATCCTCACCGTTTTAGTATGTTAGACACGTTTCGCCATCTTCAGGAGTGGATTTGGGAGAAAATTTTGACAAAACCTACTACCAAACACATACGGAAAATGGAAATAGGTCTAAACGGCCTCGGCCAAAACAGCGAAGATATGCGGACAAGATTAGTCAATCAACTTTCTACGAATGAGTCGGTCAATCTCACAACCTCTTCGAAAGACGAATGGAGTCGAAAGAAATAGAAAAACATGAAAGCAAGTTGAACTAGTGGATTGGGATGAGGTGGGTTTAAAATTAATTGTGGATCTTTTGGTTTAAGATGTAAAAAAATCTGTTGACGAATTTTCGATTCCAGGGATAGGAAGTTTGATTTTTTGTCGATCCTCTCACTTCAATTCCACGTGCGAGTTTAATAGTGAAGTGTAATTGAGATTTTTCTTATCAAACTTAGTTGTCCGTATTCTGCCTCCTGGTAGTGAACATTATGGTCAGAAAGGGTTTTTCATTTAGATGAACTGAAAGAATAGTAGATTTTGGAAGGTGTAAATTTTGGTTTTATTTAATTTTATCTTTCCTTTCCAAAATCAAAACTGAAAGTTTGTATGGACTACGCTAACCAGAATTAGGATCAGATGTCAGGACTGTGTCAACATCAAAGGTGCGATATTGTCAGGTAGAACAGAAACGTCTGCAGTGTATTTTGTTACCACAAGCAGCTCGATTGGACTCGATATTTTAATGTAAGAGTTAAGATTATAAAATATATATAAAAAGTAATAAAATCTTACATCATAAAATAGAAATATATAGGTGATTAAAAGAAACTGACAGAGCCTGTGGGACGGATTGGCAAAGAAGCTCTCGCGTATCAAGATCACTGTCGATAGATGGCCCTCGTAGGAGAAGGTTTAACCACACCCGATTAAGGTTAAACCACACAAGGAAAGTTACTTTTGGGCCGCGTAGTGTCTGGCGTGTAGAGAAAGGTTGCTCGATATTAAGCCGGTTCGAGCCCCGACGAATTGGGGAAAAAATTGAGGAATATCGAGTACTGTGAGTGAGTGGATGTGATCAGACTTCTATGTTTGTATATGGAGGTGATATACACTACACAGACAAAAATTCCACCCAGTTGAGTTTTTTTCATTTTCTCGATAAAAGAAAATTCTGCCCTTAATTTGTCTCATTGTTTTTATCAATAAATAATTGTTTATACTTTTTTCAATTTCGAATATCAATTAGGGGTAACACAATCCTTAATCCAAAACAAGGATAGAGGATTTTTCAATGATTAATTTTTAGGGGATTTAAAATGTTTATTCAGTCCCATTTGAATTCTGAAGCAATAAACTATTTAGTTGTCATCTTGGATTTCTTAATTTCAAATTTAAACTTCAAAATGTTACTTAGAGCTGAGGATAACAAGCTAAGGTCATTCCAAAGACTAGGTTGTATGATGATGACGGGAGCATTTCCCACTACACCAACCCTAGCTTTGGAAGTGATAACAAACACTACACCTCTACACATTGAGGTCAAGGTTAAAGCACTAACCAGCTGCTATAGATTAATTAGTGAAGGCAGCTGGAACCATAAGGGAAATAATATAGGACACTCGAAAATTCTACATTTATTGAGTAAGGTCAACAACCAACTACTGGGTTGTAAGCGATAAAAAGGTGAAAACACCTTTAGGGAAAAAGCACTTTCAGGTAGTTACTCCCTGTGACTATAACTATAGGTCTGATGATGACCATCGTAGCCGATGGCTCACTCATTAAGGATAAAGGAAGCGGTGCTGGAATACACATACCTAAATTAAGGATCAGCATCTCCTCCCCTCTTGGTAATAACACCTCGGTCTTTCAGGCAGAGGTCTGGGCCATCAATGTTTGCTGCAGAACACTTATGGATAACAAGATTAAGGGAAAAGATATTAAAATTTTTTCCGACAATCAGGCCAGTCTAAAATCATTACAAAAAGAACTATCAACATCTAGACTGGTAGAGGAAACCGTTGAACTCATTAATAGGGCTATCACCAGGTATGAGAATAGGGTAACAGTCATATGGATACCTGCTCATAAGGGGCACTATGGCAACGAGGAGGCGGACAGCCTGGCCAAGGAAGGATCAAATACTGCGTTTGTCGGGCCACAACAGGTATTACCCCACTCTTTAAGCACAGCGAAAGAGAGTATAAGTAGCTNAGGTAATATATATATATATATATATATATATATATATATATATATATATATATAGAGCTGAGGATGTTGCGCGGTGTGGCATTGATGATGGACGTTCCATCAGGTATGCGGTTGTTGCCATCGGAGATCCCTACGAAACTCTGCTAGACGCCATTAGAAACTAGGACCTACCATAGAATGTATTATACTTATACTTATGTATTATGTATATGTATTATACTTATGTGTATGATTCATTGAAGGACCACATATCCAATAACATCCCAAACCAGATTATAATCAAAGTTGGTCGATAACTGAACAACCTCCTACCATAGAAGGCCCGGTTCTGGACGGTCTAGAGTAGCAGAACCACAGGATGGCCGTTTTTTGACTTTGAGAATTTTGCGAAACTGGCACCTTTGTACTGGCACTGTTGTTCAAGCAATTATCAGCTCCAGGAAGTCCGAAGTGTCCAAATTTCTAAACGCACTACTCGAAGAACATTAAATCAGTATGAACTGATGGCTTTTCGCCCCGTAAGTGGACCAGAATTGACAAGAACACACGGAGTTGCACGGCTCGCATTTCTCGAGAACACAGTCATTGGTTTTCAAACGATTGGTCTGCTTGCTTTTACAGATGAGAGTAGATTTGGTCTACGATCCCCAGATGGGCGTGAAAGAGCGTGGAGAAGGGGAAATGAAAGGTACGAAGCCTGTCATTTTTCCCAGAGCTGATCTTTTCAACGAAGCTCAGTGATGGTGTGGTCAGGAATTTCAATGGAGAGTCGCACAAGTTGATTGTTCGTGAAGGGTCTTTGACGGCCACTCGCTATATGGATGAAATTTTAGAACGTCCTGCGTCGCCTATCCTAGATGGAACCAGCGACAATCCTATTCTAATGCATGATAATGTCCACATGTCGCTCGCATAGTACAAACGTAACGCAGCATAACATCAGGGTCTTAGCCTGGCCATCCCGTTCTCCAGACTTGAACCCCATCGCACATTTATGGGATAACCTCAAAAGACGAATAAGAGCACGTCCATCACTTCCTGAAACACTCCACGATCTTGAAAGTTCTCGTGAAGAATGGCCTAATCTCCAGAAGAAAAAAAAAACAATTCCAGACTGGTAGAACATATTCCGAGGCGACTTCGAGATGTAATTAAGGCAAGAGGAGAAAATAGACGATATTGAAATGTTAATTAAAAATCTAAAACAAATTTTATCTGTCCGTCTTTTTATTATTATTATTATTTATACGTTCACGACAGCTCAAGTGGTAGAGCAGCGGCGTATTTAACCGAAGGTCGTGGGTTCGAATCCCGCCCGTGGCACTAAGTTTTTGATTTCAACCAAAACCTTTCATAAAAATTAAGGTTTTTAGTTGATATAAAAAAGTTAATGGCACGAGCGGGATTCGAACCCACGATCTTCGGGCTTGATACACCGCTACTCTTCCACTTGAGCTATCGTGACCTCGATCCACTCGGACACCAACTTCCCATCTCAACCGCACCTTTTGAATTTTCCCTCCTTTTTGCCATTTTTCAAATGTCGTGTAATCGGATTGGATTCTCGACGACAAATAAAATGGCCACGGAGAGCATTAGTGAAGTATACTTCATTTTAAATCATTAAATTCACTAATTTCGTGGTCCGCTTGACCAATTAATACATTACAATTAATTAAGGTTTTTAGTCGAGATAAAAAAGTCAATGGCACGAGCGGGATTCGAACCCACGACCTTCGGCTTGATACGCCGCTGCTCTACCACTTGAGCTATCGTGACCTCGAAGATCGTGGGTTCGAATCCCGCTCGTGCCATTGACTTTTTTATCTCAACTAAAAACCTTAATTAATTGTAATATATTAATTGGTCAAGCGGACCACGAAATTAGTGAACTTTCATACAAAGATTAATTATTATTATTATTATTCATTTTCCATAGCAATTTCATTTTTTTACGATAAAAAATGAGAAACTTCGTGCAATATATAAAAATATAAACAAATCAAGTTATTTTACAAGTGCGTGGAATTTCTTGCCTGTCAGTGTTTACATAGTCATTGTATGTTTTTGACAATTATGTAGTTGCTTAACTAAGCATCAAATGAAAAGATAGGATTTTAGGATATCGACTTAGTTTTCGTATAAAAGCAGACGGCCAGTAACAGATCGAAACACTTAAATGACTGGAGGATAAAAAATACCCGTGAAAGACCAGAAAAAGAAGTAGAAACACGTAGAGTACCGGCGATAACCTCATCTGTTTGTCAGCCCTTAAACTGGGAAAATAGATATTTATTTATTCTGATCTCATATAAGTATATTTATATTTACTCAGCATGAATTCAATCATTGATTTTATACAAGTCTTGATTTGTATTAAATTATTACCTATTTGATCAAATCGGATTTAATCAATCTTCGATAATATGGAAACTGGTAACAATCGTTTAATCATGTATGTTTGTCGCTAGAGCCTTTTTTTTTGTACTTTGTAAATGTGCTCCATTCTTCACCGTCTGTTGTTTTCCTTTCTTGGGGTTGGCCCATTTGGAAAGTTGGCAAGGCCGTCTTTCTATCCTTGGTCTTCCTTTTGTTTTCTTTACCGCCTGGTTTCTATTTTCAACGTCTTATTTTCTTATCCTGAACCCCGTGCGTTTCCTTTATATTTTATAAATTACCAATTTATGATTCTCTTTTAATCAATCAACATAATTTTATTTCTATAACTTATCGTTTTTTCACGTTTTCGAGACTTGAAAGAGAAAAAAAAGGTTCGTAAAGGGTTGTAATACATTTTCGACATCTTGAATAACTCGACGCATTTATCATGTGTATTATTAGTACGAAAGGGCAACAGATGCCGATCCGGAATTGGAAAAAGAAATACGAGACCGAATCCAGAATCAATTTACCATTAGGCGAGACATATTGATAAATACGATTCCCCTAGGATTCAACGTCTCAGAACGCAGTATTAAAAAAGACCGAATTAAAATTGATAGCAACGATTTATTATAAACTGCCTTCGTATTTGATTTCAGGGTGAAAGTGGATTATAAATAACGTATAAAAAGTAATACACTCCTAATTCTATCTTTAACAAAAAATATCCCCAAGCAAGATAGTAAAATCAATTATTTTGCAATATTAACATCCTTATTCAGCTTATCCATTCTTTAAATCGTAATTTTGTATTTATTTCTGTTTTCAAATTAAATTAATTGATATATAAACACGAGGCTCGTTTAGTTCTCACAGATAACACGCTATGTTGTATCGAGTTGAACGGTGGTATAAAAGATGCTTAAGCCCTTGGGCCGAATGATTGCCGATTTGGATAACGGAAGTTTTTAGGACTGGACGGAATCAAACTTCGACCTTGCTCCTTCAGACAACCACCTGTGAACTTGCAGTGGCTCACTTTATTCGAGGACGTTTCAAACTCGTACAAAAGGCTCAAAATTGAATTCTAGACTTTTACCATTCAGACTCAAGAATCGGTTTATTTTCAGATGGAATCTCGAATGTATTTTTATAAATATATTATTATCGACCAGCGATTTAAAGCTTATTAATTAAATATAAGACTACTTCATTTTGGACCAATTACCTGCTCCTCATCATCAATTATTTATAAATATAAGTAATCTCTTTAAAAACCATTACTTCTTCAAAGAATCATTATTTAAAAACCTATATTTCAATTTGTTATTGACGCTCTGTAGCTGTTGATGCCTCTTTAAATCAATAGCTCTTTAAATCTGAAATCTTCTTTGCGCTATTACGTCAATAAATTGTTTTTAAAAAAATTTCAGAAGCTAAATTTCATTCAATATATAATACAAAAACTTAAAAGTTTTCAGATTTTACTGATTCAATTAGATTTGAATTTTATCTTAATTATACTAATAAAAATTGGGCAAAAATGCTGGGCCCAGACTTCTACCAGAATTACGGCAGAAAAAGACTGACATTGGTCTCTGCTTCACGTAGACTGGGAGGACTTAGTACTATTTTATCCATGGTCCGCATTATGTACCGGGAGGATAGCCGCTGAACATATTTACAATCCAAAAAACTAGAAGCGTGCAGAATGAGCTATGGTGTGCAGTAACGGATCGTTGTTGTAGCACCTCAAGGCTATCAGAGATTTAAATGTGTTTAGTACTTATTTAGAAATCGTGAGATGCGGTCTGGTATGATGTAGGTTTCAGAAAAACATTTTCTTTATCGTGCCAACGTTTCGATCTTTATTGAGATCATCTTCGGGGCCTGGGATTTACAAACATTGTTTACAGATTACAATTACATTTTGGATGTGGAAAAGTGAATTTATACAATGCAAAATATATTTTTTTTATTCAATCAAAGTATTTCTACTCACTCAAAGTGTTTGTCTTCTATGTAATTGTGCCATTCTTGCGTGTCGTGTCGAGAGTGCCAGTGATATTTTGCTATTTTGTGTTTATATACGTTGGATTTTGAAGGGGTGGGGAAGGAAGTCGGTATAGAAAAGACATTTTTGTATAAGGCGTCGGCTTCTTTGGGGTGAAAAGAGCCGACGAAGGGAAAAATTGTGTTGGTAATGGTTCGGTCAGATTATCCTTTCAGGATTACATAGAAAGGGATAAATAGGAAAAGGAAAGCTAAATTGCATGTAGTATGTTAGTGTTGGCGTGAATGTAAATTAAGCGCGAGAATAAAGGGATTATAGCCCACCACGAGGAATAACGAGTACTCGAGAGTGAGAGAGTGTTTCTGGAGAGTGAAAGTAATTTATTAGCGCGAATGGAGAGGTTAAACCCGCCGCGAGTTATATCGAGTACTCTAGGGTGAGAGTATAGTGTCTGGAGAGTGAAAGTAATTTATTAGCGTGAATGTAGAGTTTAAACCCGCTCCTAGGAATATCGAGTACTCGAGGGTGAGAGTAAACCGTCTGGAGAGGGAAAGTAATTTATTAGCGCGAATGGAGAGGTTAAACCCGCCGCGAGGTATATCGAATACTCTGGGTGACAGTATAGTGTCTGGAGAATGAAAGTAATTTATTAGCGTGAATGTAGAGTTTAAACCCGCCGCGTGTTATATCGAGTACTCTAGAGTGAGAGTATAGTGTCTGGAGAGCGAAAATAATTTATTAGCGCGAATGTAGAGTTTAAACCCGCTCCTAGGAATATCGAGTACTCGAGGGTGAGAGTAAACAGTCTGAGAGGGAAAGTAATTTATTAGCGCGAATGGAGAGGGTAAACCCGCCGCGAGTTATATCGAGTACTCTAGAGTGAGAGAATAGTGTCTGGAGAGTGAAAGTAATTTATTAGCGCGAATGGAGAGGTTAAACCCGCCGCGAGGTATATCGAATACTCTGGGTGAGAGTGTGTTGTCTGGAGAGTGAAAGTAATTTATTAGCGTGAATGTAGAGTTCAAACCCGCTCCTAGGAATATCGAGTACTCGAGGGTGAGAGTAAACAGTCTGGAGATAGAAAGTAATTTATTAGCGCGAATGGAGAGGTTAAACCCGCCGCGAGGTATATCGAATACTCTGGGTGAGAGTATACAGTCTGGAAAATGAAAGTAATTTATTAGCGCGAATGGAGAGGTTAAACAACCCGCTGCGAGTTATATCGAGTACTCTGGGTGAGAGTATAGTGTCTGGAGAGGGAAAGTAATTTATTAGCGTGAATGTAGAGTTTAAACCCGCTCCTAGGAATATCGAGTACTCGAGGGTGAGAGTAAACAGTCTGAAAGGGAAAGTAATTTATTAGCGCGAATGGAGAGGTTAAACCCGCCGGGAGGTATATCGAATACTCTGGGTGAGAGTATAGTGTCTGGAGAATGAAAGTAATTTATTAGCGTGAATGTACAATTTAAACCCGCTCCGAGGAATATCGAGTACTCGAGGGTGAGAGTGTACAGTCTGGAGAGGGAAAGTAATTTATTAGCGCGAATGGAGAGGTTAAACCCGCCGCGAAGTATATCGAATACTCTCGGTGAGAGTGTGTTGTCTGGAGAGTGAAATTAATTAATTAACGTGATCGGAGTATTGTACACTTGAATACTCATTCGAGGGTAAGGTCTGGAGAGGGAAAGTAATTTACTTGCTTGATTGTAGAGTTTAAACCCGCCCCGAGGAATATCGAGTCCTCGAGGGTGAGAATATAGTTTTTGGAGAGTGAAAATAATTTATTAGCGCGAATGGAGGGGGCTTCCGGTGTTCCTTTACGCACTGGCATGTAGTTTCAGCTGAAGGGCAGGGCTCCTGTAACTAGCAATGTTTCTGGAGGACGTGAAAATCTTTATGTGTTATGTGTTTGTTCATATTTTCTTCTTGTTCTTTTAATCCTAATTTGACAACCCGAGATAAACACGGGGAGTTAAGAATACAGGAGAAGATATGAGAGAGTCAGTGAAAAAATGCTTCACAAAATCCATTTAAAGAGCAGACGACCGTCGATGACCACGTGATATTTGTAATAAATAATACATAATAATACACAATCTTAAAACCTATAGAACAAACTTTATTATTAATTTTGGCATTTCTTTTATTGCATTTCATCAATTTTATTGCATGCGTATGATATAACGTAAACACTAAACCCTTGAATAAACTGGCAGGGTTTTTGCAATAAATAATCAAGTTGTACTCTTTTATTTTTAGCCAAATACTTTTTTTTGCCATCGGGGAAAAATATAAAGATATGCTTGGCATTGAATGACCCGCTAATGTCGTTCGACGGAGTCGAGGTCACCCTAGGTCATGTTCGTAGGTGTTCATTCAACTCATCGATTTGACCCAGGTTCTAGATCGATATTAACCCACGTTTTATTTAACTGTTTTATTTATACTTGGGATAAAAATATTGATTGGGCCGGAAAAGAATGACAAAACTTTTTAACAGAGGTGGATGTTTTTCTATGGTTATGATTTTACCCAAACTTCTGAAGAAATAGGATGCTTTTAATAATATTCAACAATTTTAAATAAAAAGATTAATGGAGTGTCACGCTCATCTGAACATTTTCGCATTGATTAACATAAAAAGTAAAAAATAAAATAATTCATAATTGTTTCCCGTTGGACATGATTCTTATAACACTCGTCCACGTAACAATAAATAAACAACAAACAACGTTATAGTATGTTTAGGTGTGTTTGTAATGGAATATCCATGACCCGAAAACACACCAAAGTAATCTAATAATCTGGGTGAGAGTGTGTTGTCTGGAGAATGAAAGTAATTTATTAGCGCGAATGGAGAATTTAAACCCGCCCCGAGGAATATCGAAGACTCTTGGTGAGAGTGTTATTTTATATATGTTTACAGTGTGATAGGAGGTTAGTCACTGGCGTAATACCAAAACCCTGGTGAATGTATTTATTTGCGTGAGTGGTTAAGTGTGTATGGGCACGCTCTGTGTGGAATACCGAATGCCCCAGAGCTTTCGAACCAATTAGATTAACTTTAGAGTGTGAACGCATAATTTTTACTACATGTGAATATATTTTTTGGCGTGACTAAAGGGAGGGCGTTAAGGTGAAAATCGCCTGCCGACCAGCCAACCGTACATAATTTTTGCCTAGTTGGACGGGTAAGGTCTCGAGACCTCTTGAGACTCACCAAACCTAGGTTAGATAATTTTGTAAATAGTCCGAATTTTAATTAACTTAAGACATTTTAATACGTGTGAAAGGGTAAATCATCAGATAGAAATAATAAAAAAATGCGAGATAGACAAAACGTGAGGTGCCGGCCAATTGTCATCTGCAAGCCGGCCGAAAAAAAAAATAATTCAAAAAATAAAATAAAAACCTCGAAGCAACAGCATTCACAAATAATAAAATACAAACGAAAAATAAACCCATAATTTTTTTTTAAACACGTCTACAAAATACAATCTACAAAACAAACAAGCACACACAAACTAAGAAAATAAAAACATTTATATCAACAATTTTTCTACAACCTATTCATTATTACTTAGCCCTTTCTTATATTTTATTTATTATTTTTTATAAAAACCCTCGTGCATGCATGGATAATATATAAATGGATTTTCTTTCATAATTATGGCTACAAAGCTGAAAAAATGGTAAATGGAAGGATAAACCTCTGCAACAAAAATCGTATGAAATAGATTTAGGAAAATAATGACAAAGTTAGACCTCGACCCTTGATCAAAACTTCCGAAGTTTATGGGTTTTAAGTAACAATGAGCATTATTACCAGACTTGCATATTTTATATTATATTTTCGTCAGCACAATTTTAAATCTAAGAAATATCTATATATCAAATAGTGTCCCGTTAATATAATAGCCTTATAGTGTAAATAAACCGTACAAATAGTATATAAACATTGAAATGTTAAGTGGGGGTTAAAGGGCTTCTAAACCAATACAAAATACATTTACCTTATCTAGTTTAAATCTCTTTTAAAATACCGATCTTTGTTGGTTTTCTTAGTGTATGTGCTGTAGAATTCTTGGGTTCATCAGAAATTTGCGACGATTTGCGATTTCGCATTGATTCAAACGGATTATGGAGATTTTCAACGGTAAAGTTCAAAGTGAGATGAAAAAATTTCTCTGTTTGTTTTCAGCTATTGTTTGCCCGGCGGATTTTCCCTTCTATTCCCACCGTCCGTACTTGAAAAAAAATAAGCTCAAGGTTTAAATAAAAGCGATATATTTATAGAGTAAATATTGCAAAAGTGTCAGTGACCGACGTATCGATTGAACGTCCCCGACCCCATGATCAACCCCGCCTTCCAGATTTAGAATTGCCGACTAGACGAACACGAACCCCCATCTCCTTGGGTGTCTCTTGGGGTGGCTTTTTCCTTTGGCCCAAAGTTTTGAAAAAAATTGTCGAACTCCATCTCTAGATCTCTTCACATACCTCAACATATGGCAACAGTTCAACAAAACCAACAACCGGGATCGGAAAATTTTTACGACCAATTTAAAACGCTTTCACTCATTAATATTCTAAGAGCTAATAGGACTAAATTTAGACATTTTCGATGACCTCCAAATGCATATTTACACATGATGATATATCTAATGTGAAATGTGCTTTCCTCCATCGAGAGGAATTTAATATTAATGATAACATAAAATAACACCCTTAAAAAATCAAAGATGAATTAACTTTGGTTTTAATTGTTTATCTCCTAAATGTTGCTTCCTTTTAAAGATCTTGTTGGTTACTTTTTTTTAAGAACAGTTGCAATTTGTTTATAATTAATCGATCTGAAATATTGTAAAGATTTTATATGTAAAATGATTTGGTATGATTTTAAAAGCTCTGTTGAAGGGGAAGCTGGACTGCTTTAAAATATACAAATTATAAAAACAGATGACGGTAACTGTTCTTAACTAAAAAAAAGCAGCCTACAAGATCAAATATGAATGGTATTTGCTATGGTGCAAAAGTAAATAATAAAATTTATTTCAATCTCTTGTTGGTTTTGTTGAACTAAAACACCAATTTTTTACATGCCATATATTTTCACTTATGCGTTTTGGGACACATCTGCCAACTCCTAGTTCTTTTTAGATGAAATAACAGCTTTGCAGAAGGACCAGGGCCATGTGCCAACAGCTTCTTATTGTAGGATCTTGTGTTTTTCCTCTCCTAGTTCTAAGAATCTATACCTACAAAAACACAAAAACATGGGTGTCTTAAATTTTAAATTTTTTTCAATCTCGGTTTTTGGTTTTGCTGAACTGTTGCCATATTTTGAGGTATGTGAATAGCGTCACAGAAGAGCCATCGGCAAGATTTACAATGGAATTACTGGAAGGTAACTGCTACAGAATGAAGATTCTGGTCGGACTTCTGACAGGATGCTGCCCCACCTAAGTCAGAAGTCCGACCAGAATCTTCGTTCCGTAGCAGTTACCTTCCAGTAATTCCTTCCATCTTTCCGATGGCTCTTTTGTAAAGCTCTTCACATACCTCGACAAATGGCAACAGTTCAACAAAACCAACAACCGAGATTGAAAAATTTTTACAACCAAACGAATAATAAAGAAAAAGAATTAGAATAAAATTCATTAATTATTCAGAAATCGTGAGATGCGGTTTGGTGTGATGTAGGTTTCAGAAAAAACATTTTCTTTATCGTGCCAACGTTTCAATCTTTATTGAGATCATCACCAGGGCTCAAAGTGTTTGTCTTCTGTGTAATTGTGCCATTCTTGCGTGTCGTGTTGAGAGTGCCACACCACACGCAAGAATGGCGCAATTACACAGAAGACAAACACTTTGAGCCCTGAAGATGATCTCAATAAAGATTGAAACGTTGGCACAATAAAGAAAATGTTTTTCTGAAACCTACATCACACCAGACCGCATCTCACGATTTTTGAATAATTATCGATTAACGGTCACTAATCACCACACATAAAATTCATTGTTATTTTAAAATATTTTAATATTTTTTTAATCAAAAAACAAAACAGCTAGAAAAAGTGTAAAATGTAATAGTAATTACTGTGAATATTATTAAATTGCTATCATTTATGGTTTTGTGTCAAACTTTGCTGAATGTGATCAAACCAAATGACATTTTAGATCAGAAATGAGTCTTTCCCTTATTGGAGACATTTTGAGAAATAAGTGTAATTATTAACAATACATAATTAATAAATAAAACAAATTATTTAGAAATAGTTGATGTATAATCTAGTTTGCATTACCCTATATAAATGAAATTTTAATTGAAAAGGAATAATTACCCTATTTATTATTATATTATAACACAATTTCCAATACGCAGTATGAAAATCTACCAGGAAGGAAGCTTTTGAACATCAATGAATGCCTCACAAGTTACAAAAATAAAACATCAAAAAATATAAAAAGAACCAGGAATATCAGATTATTTCAATTTTCTTAACTTACTGTAATATCGGGAGACAATGGATATATAAATGTTTACATAATCCTTTACTTGAAACATGGCATCAATACCAGTAGACATTACATAATAACATAATAATGAATAATTCTATGGCTTACGTTGTCCATGTGAAATTACGATTTCATAGGTCATTACATTTGTAATTTTTATTGTCTGCATAATAATTTAAGTCTGAATGTCTCATTGTCAGCCTATAAGTTATACACAGCTGTTAATGACAGTTGTATAATGGATTGTTTCTCTTGTATTGTTTCGCTTCTAGAAATAAGTCTCAGCTGTGGTTTATAAGCACGCATTTTGCGCATATTGTTCTTTTTAGTTTTTGGATGATGCTATTTTCGATGAGATATATTTATTTTTTTAACTACTTGTACTTATCTTTTGTGTTATCTTCTTTTAAAGTATGTCTCTTTTAACTCATATTAACGCAATGAAATCTTTGATTTTGCATACTTTAATTATTGAGAGATGGCTAAATGTGATTCAAGTTCTGTCATGTAAAATGGTTAAATGTTTCTTACAATATTTGTTCTCTTTTTACCTTTTACTGTTTTCAGTGTAAAAGTAGTTTATATGATGTTTGATCATATGAACAGACACTATCACTATTAGGTTATTTTTACTAGCCGATTATAGTTGGTTTGTGATTAACAATAAGCCCTCCTTAACCTCTCTGTTCATCATCAATTGCAGATAAAATAACACAAATAACAAACACAAAAATATGTACATACAGTAAAACATAATAGTCTGGTTAGCATTCACTCCACCCGAGAGTACTCGATATTATTCGAGGTAATTAAAGATAAGCCCCACATTCATGCTAATAAATTACATTTCACACGCCAGTCTTCATTCACTCTACCCTAGAGTACTCAATATTTCTAGTAATTGGGGATAAGCCCTCCATTCAAATATTCATTCACAGTACCCTATACCTTGTTGAATCCACACTAGCCAAGATGCATCATCAATTTGCAAGTCTCAAAACAATATTGGGTATAGGAACAATAACAAAGAATGACTTAAATATTTTTATAGATGAAAAACTAAATTATTTTTGTTTGCCAAGTTCACAAACTTGATGGATACTAACTATAAGATTTGTTTACTTTCAGGTTAAGTTTTTAAGGTTAAGCTATTAGTGAGTCTATCTATTCTTGCTTCTTGTTTGTGATCACTGATCAGTATGTAGTTCTACTTAAAAGTAGATAGACTTATGATCTTGATGATCTTATATACGAATGTCAAAATAGAAAATGTCTAACTTTGTCTTTTTTAATTCCAGGTTAGCTGCGGCGCAAGAGGCAGCGGCGGCTCGAGGAGCTCGTGACTACAAGAGGAGTTCAGGGCCGACAATGGGCCCACCCCCAGCAGGACCCAACGCCAAGGGTCCGACCTCCCTCTTTATATTAACAGAGGAGAATCCACTCCGCCGCTATACCCGCTTCATCATCGAGTGGCCATATCCTTTAATAACAACTATTAATTAACAATAAACAATTATATGCAAAACACAAATCCTGTGATTTAAAAAACACCACCATTGTTGTTTAAAACTCCCGATATTTTTATTATGATAATAGCAATGATGCTACTTTTGTGAGTTTTTTAACTTAATTTTTTTTTTAATAAACATCATTAAAAAGCAAAAAATCAAGCTGATAATTTAAATAAGAAAAAATATTCATGAAACCCAAAACCATCGGAAAGCAACCGACAGCAGCATGCATGTTTCTAAAGTTTCTGCTATCAAAAAAACTTACAATTTTTAAAACAAAAAAGTTTAAAAGAAACTGATTGTAAATTTGATTAATTATAAGTTTGATTGAAAAAAATTATTCATGCTATTAACTTTATTATTGAGAATGTTGATAACATTCTTTGTCTTCTAAATGAGCATCATTTACCTCCTAAAAAACACTAAAAAATGGGAAGAAATCATAAAAAATAAATATATAAAAATTCCTCAAAACCGTCAAAACTTACAGCAAAAATACTTTTTATTAAAGTTGTGAGATAACTTTCATTATACAAAGAAAGATTTTAAACAAGAACACTGTTTAAAATGATTAAAGTGTCTAGATATAAGGAATATTTTCTTTAATAATATGTTTACTCCGTTTGAATACGCAGTTTTACTCACCATCATTGCCAATTGCGTGGTCCTGGCACTTGAAGAGCATTTGCCAAAAGGGGACAAGACCACACTGGCTAAAAAACTCGTAAGCCAATTATTGTTGTATTTTTTTATTCGATTTGTTTTGTGTTTTTTCCACCCAAACAAACAATAAATTTGGTTTAAGATTTTCTAATTAATAAATAACTTTTACAGGAACAAACGGAGGCCTATTTCCTGGCCATTTTCTGTGTAGAGGCGTCCCTAAAAATCTTAGCGTTAGGTTTTGTACTTCACCGCGGCTCATACCTTAGAAATATATGGAACATCATGGATTTTTTTGTAGTAGTTACAGGGTAAGTACAAATAAGTCTCATCATAGTTAGTATGTTATAATACAGTGAATACGTATTGACTAAATTCGGAAGAACGAGATTTAAAAAGAAAAAAAAATATTTTTTTACTCTGTTTCTCTTTTGCTTTTTTTTAAATTTGGGTGATTGTCTTTTTTGAATGTGATTTGAGCAGGTTACCTTAACATTGGGCTGAGCCTGTCTATATACAGTAGTGAATGTAAATGTTTAGGTCAATGACAATATTCGCAGAGTCGAACGTGGATGTGGACTTGAGGATGCTGAGGTCATTCAGAGTACTGAGGCCCCTGAAACTTGTGTCCCGTATTCCAAGTAAGGGACAGTGTCAACAAGGAATGACCTTTATTTTGAATCATTAGTTACAGGCTCCAGTTGGGCGTGCTCTAGATACTTCTTCGATGATAATAGTTATAGCTCCAGTCAATAGAATAGTGTAGTGCTCAGTGTTTAATTTTTTAGGCAGAATTATCTACAATTAAATGATTTCCCAAAAGATTATTATAAAATCTGAACAAAAATCCCTTCACAGGTATATTCGAATAGTTTATCAAATGGGCCGTTTAATTTTCCAATGTCGACCTTATTTACTACCTATTACTCGCTTTACAGTTAAATATTTATTAATTATAGTAAAATGCTTTAATTAGTTTTGTTTATTTATTAGGGACTTAGCACCTAGCCTTAGACATAAATTTTGTCTGGTCATTCCTTTATTATGTAGTTAGTCGACTATAATCTTATTCATATAATCTAGTAATTATTTATTTGGTGTTCTCATTGGTGTGTGTGCGTGTGTGGATAAGGAGCATTTAGTTTAGTCAACTGAATCAAATATTAAAAAGTCATTAGTTTTGTAGTTTCTAATTATTATATTTGAAAGTTTTTACATTTTAATTTACAGAATTTAAACAGGTGACATTTTTGAATATTTCTTTTCAAATCTTCTCTTTCTAGACCAAATATGAATGTAAACAAAATTCAGGGTCACATAAAATCAAAAGAAACAGGTTTAAAAAATTGGTTAAAACAATAATCTGAATATGATTTCCTGAAACTATATTTTTTTCATGTTTATTAAATTTTCTGTATACACACAAATGTGTCTTTTGTAAGATGCACAATTGAAAATTGTTTCACATTCATGTTATTCTCACATTCGAGATTAATTGCGTACTACTCGTACTGATATTGTTTTGACACTTTAATGTTGTTTTTCAAAATGCTCATTATTTTAAATCTTAACACTAGGCGTATAATGGTTATTTCTAACAACCTAGAGATTGCACTCTGCTTAGTCTGTTTAATAAAATGCATTAATCAAATAGCCTTTTTAAAATAGTTGCAATAACCTTGAACAATAATCTACTATTTAATAATATATTACTAGAATATTGTTTTATAAGTAATTATAGCCTTAGAAACTACTTGAATTGATAAAATAGCTAAACCTTTTATAAACTTAATAATACTTATGTATTGATAATGAAATTTAGGTTCAACAGCCCCTTCCTCAAATTTTCCAGTTTTATATCAAATATATTTATCAAAGAATAATCTGGCTCTTGGTATGGTCTGGATAGAAAAAAAAATTTGTTACTTGCCAAGCTTTCAACCTATTTTAAGGTCATCATCAGGGGAAAAACAATTTTAAAGATGTCTATAAATTGACATAATTAATTTTTAATAAATGGCTTAAAATTTCTTTAGTTTGACTCAGGGCTGAAAACTAACCCTGTACAAGCCCTTGGCAATATTGGGACTGAGTCGGTCTTCAAACAAATTTGAAACCATCTATTTAAAAACTTAATTATGTAAATTTGTAGACATCTTTACGATTGTTTTTCCAGGATGATGATCTTATATGTCAAAAGCTTGGCAGATAACAGTTGAATTTGTTTTTTTCATGAAGATCATACCAAGATCCAGATTATACGGGAGTAAAAAAGTGGTCCATACATCTAACACTTTAAACAGAACTATATTTAAATGTAAACAAAATCTTAAAAAATTGTCTTGGGATGGAAAAGTAGTTTTTCTTTTGCTAAATATCACATTCACCGTAGTACTATCATAACATCCAAAAGTAAAATCCAGTTCTAATTTTTTTTAGAAAGTTAACTACAAACCGATAAAAGTGTAAGTTTTCAAAAATAAGAACAAGCAGAATGTACCACTTTAGGGTGTTAGTCCACAATAACTTCTTAGATTTTTATTTATAACAATATAACATTTATTCTTCTCTCCTTTTTCATTAATAATTACATAATTTCAAGTGAACAATTTTATTTAAACATTTATATTTTGAAATCTTTACAAACTTCTTATGAGTTTAAAAACAAATCTAATAATTCATATACATATAAAACATAGTTTGGTGATAAAACACATTTTTATTTCATTCTGAATAACTAAATGCATCAATTTCAAAAGAATTAAGTTTTAATTAAAAAATTGAAATGAAATCATTCTTCCATAACATGTGCATGTGGTAGGTACCTCGATTACAACACAAGAGGGGAAACAGTGTATAATAATTAATAATAAATAAAATAGTAATTATTTATTTTAGAAACTTAGTGTAGTAAAGTAGTTTAGTTGTTTGTTGAGTAGTGATAGCAGTGTTGGTTCCGCAGGTTTATCACTCTTATCCCCACAAACGATTTAGATATGGATCTTCGCACTTTGAGGGCTATTCGAGTACTGAGGCCCCTCAAACTCGTTTCAGGCATCCCAAGTAAGTTATTGTGAGCCAATATTATTTTAAACAACGTCTCTTAGAAAGAAAAATCTTAAATTTAAAGTCAAATCATTAAGTATTGAGCTTATTATGAAATATCAAGAAGGCACTAATCAATTGCAAATATTACTTACATTAGTCTTCACTTAAATGAGTAATTTAGAATATTAGTATTTATGTAGATGCCTTTTAGTATTAGTATGTTTTTTAAATGTTCATATTGTTATTAAATTAATTTATTACAAAAAAATTTAACATGTTATACAAAATATTATAAAATTTACCAAGTTCAAATAAATTGGCTAATAAAGTTTATTATTTTGCTGGGTGACTATGTTTATTTTTTATTTTCATTTAATAAGACCAAAACGTGAAGAAAACAGTGAAAGATGTACGGCCTAATCTGCACAATCAAAATTATTCAACACTCTTGCATTATAATAAAATTTAAACTTTGTCACACAAAAAAATTCATGAAAGTCATTGCAAAATAAAATTTGTCTCTTCACAATTCTGAATTTTTAACGTAGTCACCATTTAAGCTAAAAACAAAGTTGGCCCACATTTCATAAGTGCTACTGCAAGAAAAAAAACGTTTATTTTACAGTTTTCAAGAGTTATTTTCTTTTATTTAGGTCTGCAGGTTGTGTTGAAGTCTATTATCAAAGCGATGGCCCCGTTGCTCCAGATAGGCCTGTTAGTGTTGTTTGCCATTGTGATATTTGCCATTATTGGATTGGAGTTTTACTCAGGAGCGTTGCACAAAACATGTTATGACCTGGAGGATTTAACACAGATTGTATTAGAAGGGGACGCAGCAACTCCCTGTAACACAGATAATAAGACTGAGGCTCCAACGGGTAAATTATATTTTTTTTTTTTTTTAATTATCACAGAAAATATTTCAATTATTGTATTTTTAATTTTGTAAATACAGGTAGTTTCGTGTGCAATGCAAATCTTTCCGTGTGCCTAGAAGATTGGGAAGGTCCTAACAGCGGAATCACGTCATTTGACAACATCGGTTTTGCTATGTTGACGGTGTTCCAGTGTATAACAATGGAAGGCTGGACAGCAATCTTATACTGGGTATATTTTACTTTTTTTTACTGATTACTTATTTTTATAAGCTCAAATATGCAATGCATGTACTTGCATAGAAACTGTCGCGTCTCGCGGTCTGTGGGCAAATTCAGTTTTGGTTCCAGCAAGCCTCGAGAATCACCCTATGCCATGTGTTGGCAGCTTGGGGTCAGACCTGTTATCCAACCATCCGTTAAGAGGGTTATCTGCAGCTATCATTTCAGCTTCCAACAACAAAGTTCCTAAAACCAAACCCATCCACTCTCCCACTCAGGGTGGAGGAGTACTTGGTATTCCACCATCAGCCTCCACAAATATTATGTAACTAATTTACTTGAGGGTAAACGGAATACTCAATATTCCACCTTTGCCCTCTCAATGTGTCACACTGCACATTCACGCCATTAAATACTTTCATTCTCAACACACACTACTGGACAGAAAACAAAATATCTATAAAGTACTATATGCAATAAAAAAATCCTTTTTCATCCAAGAATCTGAACATGGGTCCCAAATGCTGCAGTGCCCAAGCACAATTCTGATATCAGGTGGCATTTCTACATGCTCTCTATATAGAGCCAAGGAATGTCACCTGTCAATTAAATGGGACATAGTATAAATAATTTATTAAAAATTAGAAAAAAATAATTCAATTTATTTGTTTTCAGATGAATGATGCCATAGGTAGCTCATTTAATTGGCTATATTTTGTTCCCCTCATCGTATTGGGTTCATTCTTCATGCTCAATTTAGTCCTGGGTGTTCTTAGTGGGTAAGAATATTTTTTTAAACTCTAAAATCTATTAAAATTCAAAAACTAAAAAGCAATCAATACATTTTGACAATAATTAAATAAAAAATTATGAGCCTAAAATTCAAGTTGCTCGCTTACAGTGAGTTTTCAAATGAAAGAACTAGAGTTGAAAGGCGAGCAGCTTTCTACAAACAAAGAATGAAACAACAATTCAACATCACTTTGAACTTTTATCTCTCATGGATTTGTGAAGCAGGTAGATCAATAACAAGAAAACCAAAAGATTAAAAAAAACCACCTGAGAAATCCTTAGGGGAAAAAACGTTTTTGATTTAGTGCTTATTCACTGTAATTATTAATCGCGTAAGCCAAGTATAAATATAAAAAATTTAGTATTGGCTATTATTCAACCAGTAACAAACTCCTTTAGAAAGCAAATTATTTATTTAAAACAAAATTAGCTTGATTTAAAGTAGAGTAGATTGTATCATTTTTGTCCTTATTTAGTGAGTTTGCGAAAGAGAGGGAAAAAGTTGAAAATAGACAGACGTTTCTAAAACTGAGGAGGCAGCATCAACTTGAAAGAGAGTTGAATGGTTATGTAGAGTGGATCTGCAAAGCAGGTAAAATTAAAAGCTTTGTAATATTAGGCATAGTAATATAATACACCCCTTTTATTTCTTCGTCTATTATCATTTTCTATTTTAATCGTTTATCTATTTGATTATTCATCAATTACCGATTTACAGAGGAAGTAATATTAGCAGAAGAAAGAACAACAGAAGAAGAAAAGATGCATATAATAGAAGGTAATTTATAAAATTATTACTGCATCTCACATTTTTTAAAAATTTTCTGTTTTTAAATTTAGCTAGGAGAAGAGCTGCAGCGAAGAGAAAAAAGCTGAAATCAATGGGTAAAAGTAAAAGTACAGATACCGAAGAAGAAGAAGGAGAAGAGGAAGGCGAAGATGGTAAATAATCGCCCCATTTCTATACATCTACATTATTTTATTACAAAAGACTATTTTTTTTTTTTAATAATTCCGTTACATATTAATAGGCTTAATTACAGAACAAGAACATTCAAAATTGGTTATTATTTATTTTTCTTATAGTTTTGATTGAATTTGTTACTAAATTAAAGAGAAAGAAAATGGTTAGGATACCAATCAACGCATTTTGTTTCAGTTCCTGTAAAGAAAGACAAGAAAGGTATGAAAGTGGATATTGCTGATAAAAAGTAGTTTGTTGATTATAATATTGATTATTAATTATTAGAAAATTGTAGTTAGACTTTTTTTCGATACAATGCAAAATCAAAGATTTAGCTGTTTATTTTTATTGACAAAACGATTTGACAAATTGTGTCGTGAAGCATGAAAGGTTTTTTAATTGAGTATTTTTTTTATAATAATAGCCTGTACATATAGTGTACATGTAGTTTTAAAATGGTATATCTATTGTAAATCATGATATTGTGTAGTAACTAGAAATTGAATTGAGTAATGTTTTCATGATGAAACAAAAAGAAATAGTAAGCGTGGTTCTTTAGTTGATTGTCTACAATTTAAATAATTATTAATTTATTACATTTAGGAAGGGTGAATTATGCTTATATCACATTTTTAAGCATTATATTTTTCAATGTAGGAAAGATTTTTATCAATATTTTAATTTTATTGAAACAATGTAAATATTAAAAAATTTATAATTAACCTTTTAACTATTATATAAGTAATTATTTACAAATTCATCAATCTACTAATAGAAATTTATTATTGTTTATTTTATTTGTTAAACATTTTATTTATTATTTGTTTTTTATTATAATTTTTTAAGTTTACCATACTTACCAAGTTAAAAGGTTATTTTTGAGTAGGGTCAAAAATATGTATTAAATAGATATTGCTTGTCCATTTTAAGAAAGCAATAGGTTGGAGTTAATTAGCGATTAGTAGAATGATCTAGAGGAAAGAAAATTTTGTGTAGATTTTAAAATTGCTTGAAATTTAATATATATACACATTAAATAAGTAAAGGGATAGTATAGTACTTGTTACTTGTGATACAATTGTAAAATATAAGTTGCTCATTAAATAAAATTAGCAGCAGATATCTTCCTAGACTTTTTCAAGCTGTAGTTAAACAATTAATAATAATAATTTCACAATAGATTAAGTTACAACAAAAATCTACTATTAATTTAAATAAATTGTTGTTTTATTTTCTAAATAAATTGAATTTGTTGTAGGTTTTTCTCGAGCTTCCTACTTAAAGTCGAAAGTGAAAAATAAAGGAGCCTGTGTATCGTTTTGGAGGGCAGAAAAAAGATTTAGGTATGTATATTAAATATAACTATCAGGAAATTCACTTTTTTTTCATTTTTGTGTTAAAAATAATAAATTTGATTTTAGGTTTTGGATAAGACATGTAGTGAAAGCACAATGGTTCTATTGGTTTGTTATTGTGCTTGTTTTCTTCAACACCGTTTGTGTTGCAGTTGAGCACTATGGCCAGCCAAAATATTTAACAAAATTTCTATGTAAGCACACTGGATATTAAACACGAAAAAAAACATAAACAAATTGAACCAATTAAAACATGTATGTTTGTAGATTATGCCGAATACGCATTCTTAGGTTTGTTCATGATGGAAATGCTCGTCAAAATGTATGCTTTAGGAGCGAGGATATATTTTGAATCGGCTTTCAATCGTTTTGACTGTGTTGTGATCTGTGGATCGATATTCGAAGTAGTGTGGTCAGAAGTTAAATCGGGATCTTTTGGCCTATCAGTGTTAAGAGCTCTTCGACTACTAAGGATATTCAAAGTTACAAAGTAAGTGATGTGTGTCCATTTGTGTTTTGTGTTTTCCCTTCTTAAAGTTATAGTTTTTTTGCTCTTCCCTCTGTTAATATCATGTTACAAATGATTATTATATAAATTTTACAATAGAAATGATAAGTATTAGAATTATTATTGGTTCTGTTCGTTCCTATTCATGTGTAAAAATAATATTATCAATCAATTATGTACTTACAAAAAAACTGTATTAATAAAAATTACCTTTCTAAATGTATAAATTATAAATGTATTTATTACATTAATATAAAATTATTATCTATAAGCCAAAATTAACATTAAACAGAACTTTCTTTATAAAGCAAGAACACAATGGAAATAAATTTTAAACTTATTTAAACAATTTTCAACTTCTGTACAATTTTCTCACTCATTCACTTCAATTTTATTATTTAAGAATTTGCCAATGGGCTTTTTGTGATAAATTTTCTTAAGTGAAAATACATTAACAATAAAAACAATGTGTTCTTACTGCAATCGGCTTTTATGTAATTATGTAATTATTTTACTGTTCACATTTGAGCAAATAAACGATTGACAAAAACCAATAAGCAAAAAGTGATACAAGTTTTGCTTATTTAAATTTTAACTTAAAACATTTATATAGTTTATAATATTATGCGTATACATAAATGTATATATTGTCAGAACTATTTGATGTAAAAGTAACAAATGTGAAATATCAAATTTTTTAATTTTCTTAGTAGTGTAGTCCTTTACAAAATTTGTAAAATTACGAACCTGAATGTCATCATTACGATTACAACCTCAACATTAGTTGCTTACAACAAATGTTTTAAACTAATTTTATTAATTAGTTAAAAACTATGAAAATCACGTCAGTGGCAATAAACAATTTTGTGCACTTTATAAGTCATAGTTAAATTAAAATTTAAAAACTCACTAAATACCGTATATAACATTAAAATTCAATTCATTTTTTTTCTCTGCTCAATGCAATAGAAATCCACATTTGTCGCTTTAACATGATGCTGATGATATATACTTACATTTTTTAAGGATAAAACACTGTGAAGACTGACAGTAATTAATTAACAAATGTCTATTCTTTCAATATGAAAGTATCAAAGCATGGGTATATGAACGAGTATATTTGTATTTCATCAGCCCAACAATTAAATTAATTATACAACAAATATAATTTAAAAAATTTACTAACAATGGTATTTGAATAATTTATTTGATTTTAAAATTGTGCTTTTGAAAAAGAATCAAATTAAATTTCTATTGAACTGTTGGGAAATGAGGGCCAAGAATGGATCCAAATGTCCATTTTTTTTCTCTCGGCAATATGTGTTACTACTAATCTGACAAATATTTTCTTTCTTAGACCTAGAGTTGCTTTGTTACACAGTTATGGCTAAATATTTTAATTTGCAAGAGTTATTCACATAAAAGCCGTATTGTTAAATTGTTAAATTGAATTAAATAAACTCTTATAAGTTTAAGTCGTTAAGTTTGTCCAATGTATATGTATTTAAACAAATGTAATTTATATGTAATTCAGGAATTTACAGAGTACTGTATATTTTGTGTGCGTTTAACTTGCTTGTACCTAAAATGCACTGTCTCTCTGTTTCAGGTATTGGTCTTCATTACGTAATCTTGTGATATCCCTTCTAAATTCAATGCGTTCCATTATATCCCTTCTTTTCCTTCTCTTCCTGTTTATCCTAATATTTGCACTACTCGGAATGCAGTTATTCGGAGGTCAGTTTAATTTCCCAGAAGGAACACCACCCACAAATTTCAACACCTTCCCTATTGCCCTACTTACAGTCTTCCAAGTAAGAACTCTAAGAGAAATTTTTTTAAATTGATACAAAATAATAACAAATTATGATATTTGTGGTTCAAGATACTGACTGGGGAGGACTGGAATGAAGTGATGTACCAAGGAATTCAGTCACAGGGTGGTCATAAAGATGGAGGCATGATATATGCGCTCTATTTTATTGTACTTGTGTTATTTGGTAACTACACTCTGCTCAATGTGTTTTTGGCTATTGCTGTCGATAACCTTGCCAATGCTCAGGAACTTACTGCTGCTGAAGAAGAACAAGAAGAGGAAGACAAAGAGGTAGACTTAAAAAAAAAAAAGGAATGTTTAGACATATTTAAACAATTCCATTTTTTTCCTTTTTTTTTTCAATGTCGCTGTATAGAAACAACAATTGGAATTAGAGAAAGAAATGGAGACTCTACAAAGCGCAGATGGGGGTCATCCAAAGGTAGAAGTCTGCCCGCCATCTCCTAGTTCCCATTTGTAAGTAGAATAAAAAAATTATTTTAAAACAAAATTTACTTAATAATACATAACAAATATACTAGTACAAAATGCAGTTCTAAAAAAGAAGAAGAAGACAAAAAGGGAGGTGATACTGATGAAGAAACTGGGCCCAAGCCAATGCTGCCATATTCATCAATGTTTATTTTAAGCCCAACTAATCCGTAAGTTTGTCGATTATCTCAGCTGGAATTTTTTTTAATCTGCTTTTTTATACATTCGACAGGCTTCGTTCAGCGGCTCATTGGGTTGTTAACTTACGTTACTTCGATTTTTTTATTATGATAGTTATAACATTAAGTAGTATCGCGCTAGCTGCTGAGGATCCTGTTGTTGAAGAGTCAACACGAAATGTTATTCTCAACTATTTCGATTATGCCTTCACTGGAGTATTTACTATAGAAATGTTATTAAAAGTACGTTGTTACAAATTATATTTAATTAAAATCAATACACAATGTACATTTTATAATGTGAATTTCAGATTTTAGATATGGGAATAATTTTACATCCAGGATCGTATTTAAGAGAATTTTGGAATATTATGGATGCTGTTGTTGTAATTTGTGCAGCTGTCTCGCTGGGATTTGAAATAAGGTAGGTATTTACTTTCGAAAAAGCTTTGGCATTTATAAACACAAATTAATTTACAGCGGGAGTTCTGCTGGCCAGAATCTGTCGACTATCAAATCCCTGAGAGTACTTCGTGTTCTTCGTCCCCTAAAAACAATTAAACGAGTTCCCAAATTGAAAGCGGTGTTTGATTGTGTCGTGAACTCACTTAAAAACGTTATTAACATACTTATTGTGTATATACTCTTCCAGTTCATTTTTGCTGTCATTGCCGTCCAACTGTTTAATGGCAAATTTTTCTTCTGTTCCGATGAAAGTAAATTTACTGAAAAAGAATGCAAGTAAGTAATAGCCAATTTAAAATTTGGTTTTCCAACACTTATATGTACAAGATACTAACATATTTTTTTAGGGGTGAGTATTTTGTTTACGAACCAGATAGTCCACTACCGAAAGCAGAGAAGCGACTATGGAAACCGAGATGCTTCCATTACGACAATGTTGCAGCTGCAATGCTAACATTATTTGCTGTACAAACTGGAGAAGGCTGGCCACAGTATGAAAATAAATGAAAAATTATTTATCAAAAAACACAAAATAATGAAACTTTTTTTTATAGGGTGTTACAAAACTCAATGGCTGCCACTTATGAAGACATGGGTCCAATTCAAAATTTTCGAATAGAAATGTCCATCTTTTATATAGTATATTTTGTAGTTTTTCCATTCTTCTTTGTTAATATATTTGTAGCTTTGATTATTATAACATTTCAAGAGCAAGGAGAAGCCGAACTTCAAGATGGGGAAATAGACAAAAATCAAGTACGTAAAACAAACGATATTTTGAACTATTTCAAATAAGCACTAATATATTTATCTTGTACGCAGAAATCTTGCATTGATTTTACAATTCAAGCCCGACCACTCGAGCGTTATATGCCAAATAAAAGAAATAGTTTTAAGTACAAAATTTGGAGGATTGTCGTATCAACCCCTTTTGAGTATTTCATAATGATGCTCATTGTTTTCAATACACTTCTACTTATGATGAAGGTATTATTTAGAAATTTTTACTTCTACTCCTAACAATACTAACAACTAAATTTTACTTGTACATACTTAAAGAGCATTGATTATCTAAATCATAATATCTTTAGAAAAGATTTATTTTATTAAAATAAACGAATATTAATAAAATTATGATGTGTATTTATAAAAAATATTAAGATAAAATATTAGTTATATATAGGTTCTTAAAGATCTATCTATTTTCTATATTATTTTTACTTCCCCAGAGAAACATCATATATTTTTTTAATTTATATTTATTTCTACAAATAATTGTATTTGACCAATTATCTTCCTATAATAATGATAAATATAACAGTGTGATTTTTCCATTTTTATTGATGCTCTTTAAATTTAAATCTAATTCACTAATTTCTTCACTGGCTTTCAATGGTCACTGGGTCTGGTTAGAATGCAGATGGTTTTTAAAAAAAACCACAGCTTGCTTTTTAATACAAACTGACAAAATTGGTTTTAGTGCTAATTGTCTTCTTAATAAAATAAACAAAAATAATTATGGTGCTATGTTATCTTTGAAAATTACCATCTCATTACAACGCAGACTAAACAGGAGCTTTTCAAATTAAACTGAACATAAGCTGCTTAAATGCACTTAATAATTTACATTTTTTTTCAGAAAATAATTCAAATAACAGTTAAAAAGCACCAAGCATAAATTGAATGAAAATAGAACGTTTTTTTCATATTTTCCAAAGCGGCAAGGAAAACTGAAATTGTTCATGGCTTTTTGATCAGAACAATGTTTTTCCTACATTTTAAATTGCTATCTTTTACTCCAAATCACACTTATACAAACTACGTTAGATCCACCTTTCACAAATATAAACCACATTAACACACTTTTATATTGATAAGATAATCTTTGCTCAAATTTGGACTGCTTAATATCCTGTTAAGTTCTTAGCACCTTGAAGGCTGACTTTAAAAGGATTCACACTGATAAAATAAATATTTAAATTCAAAATAATTTTTTTTTTACTTCATGCCTTAATCTAAGAAAAAATTATTAGTTTTCTTCAAAATTTGTCTGCTTTGATTTTCAAAAATCAATCACCCTCATCACTCCCTCGGTCTTGTATCAATTATCAATTTTATCGGGTGTGACAGTGTCCACAATGGTTTAGGCGATGACAGAGTGGTCTTTACGGTAAGGTAATCATCCCAGATTCGAACCAGTGGCCCTGTATTCGAACCGAACATATTTACAAATGAGTTTTTTTTTTAAATACCTGCACCCTCAGGGTTCATATAAACCATGAAATCCCCTCATAAAATATAATCGAACTTAAATGATTTTATTTATCTACTGTTAAAAAAGGAAAATATTTTTTTTTTTTTTTTTAATCTGCATATTTCTTTATGCCATATACACTTATGACCTAATAGAAATTTTTCTTCATAATTGGCAGTAATTGACATCATAATTACAAACTCTTTTGAAGCCAGCCTTTATAAAATAATTTACAATTAAATTTTACTTTATTAAAAATTAATTTTGACAGATTATTAACATCTAAGAAAAAAAATGCCTCTAAGAAAACATGCAAGTTGCTGATGGGGCCAATAGGAGATTCCATTTCATTAATGCGCTTAAATACATCATAATTGAAATAACAAAAATTAAAAATAATTTTATTATACTGTACATATTCTTCTTTTTTTAACCATCTTTTTCCACCAATGCACAACACTTTGTAAAAGTGTTGCATCGTAACACTTGTATAATACTAATTTATAAACAAACAAAATCATAATAAATGCACTTTAATTTTTGCATGGTCTTTGCCCTTGGTAAGTTTGTTAATTTGAACTTTAAATTAAACGAAAAGAAAAAACGTTTGTCGTGGATCGATAGATTCATTTCATATGTTTTTTCTTTGCTATCTGAACAATAGGCCATCCATTGTACAATGTATTTGAGCACATAGCATGATTTCTATCTATTAAAATCATCAAAAGTAGATAACTAATAAACTAATTGGAATTTTCAACAGGAATATCAACCTTATTTTTATATTAAAATTGTTTTTCATGCATGTTCACATATATCATAAAAATCATCATTTTGATTAAATGTTAATATTTTTACAATATAAAAGTTTTCCTTGATAATGTTCTTTTTAGAAAACACCAGTTGTTTCACTGTGCATTGTAAATGGTTCAAATCGTGATTTTTTTTCTTACTAAATTTAATATAATTTTCATAGCATCTTAACACACAAAATTCGTTAAATAAGATGATGCTAATAAAGTACCATATTTTGGTGCATTTTTACTTTTTCCATCCTTCCTCAGTGCCCAATTAAGTCGCTGCTATTATTTATCAAAACTTTTTTTTAAATTTTTGTTTATTCAAGCACAAGCATCACAAGCGCTTAAGGATTTAAAATATAGTAAATGTTTCAAATCATGACTTTTATCAACATTAAATTCCTACTAAATTCAACATAATTTTAATAGCGCCTTAAATGCAAAAATTATGTAGTAAGGTGATGCTTATAAAATTCCTGATTTTGGTGTACTTTTACTTTTTCCATCTTCCTCAGTGCCCATGTTAAATCAACTTTTTACTGCTAATATTTATCAAAGCATTTAGTCAATTTTTTTAATTTTAATTTTTGTTAATTCAATCACAAGCATCACAAGCGCTAAAAATATTTAATTTTTTAAACTACAATTCAACTGTAAAAGAAATTCATCTTATTTCATTTCACCATTTGGCTTTTTTTTTTACAATTTCTAGTAATGATATGATGCTACTTGATAGCATGGTAATTTTTGGTGTTTTTTTACACGCTGAAATTGTGCACTTAATGGATCAATTATTCTATCATAATTGAATTACTATTTGCCTTAATATTTTGGTGGCATGGCTTTTGCTTAAGAATTTCAGCAATATGAATAACACTTTTATACACAGCTTTGTTTCTATTTTTTATTAGGGTTTACTACTGCTCATGTTGTGGCTTCATTGAGAGGCCTGTTTTAACTGTTTTTATGACAAGTAGATTTGAAATTTACTTTCTCTCTATTATATATATTTATATATTTGTGTGTATGTGTGTTTTTTATTATTAATTGATGTGACTCTGGAGCAATCCACGACCCTTATCATTCATCTGTTGTTTTTTTTCTCTATATATATAATTTGGCTCTTTGTTTGTTTTGGGCGCCACTCTCTCATTACTAGTATCACAAGCAAAGCACTATATACAAGAAAACTCTTAACTACATGAACATGGGTTTCACTGGCATGTTCACGGTTGAGTGTATTCTCAAGATACTCGCATTTGGAGTGAGGGTAAGCAATGTGATATAAACAAAAACCAAATAATAGCATTGTACATTGTTCTTTCCTAATTGAAACAAAAAAGTTATAAATCATGAAATAAATACAATCACTTTTTTTTATAAAATTTATTGAATGAATAAAAACAATGTACATTGTTTATGAAAGAAATTTTAATTATTTGTAACATAAAAAAATATTGTGAACTGCCTTTGCTGAAGAACTTTTTCAGAATATTTTTTAATTATATTATTTTATAATACATGTATAGTCGAACTCACGGTAGGTTGTATTCTTATTAAGGTGAAACTGTAATTAAATGTCTAAAAAAAATGACAAAATCTATACAAAAAGTCATTTTTTATAATAATTTGAACACCTTTTGTAGCACTTTCCTCCTTAATGCATTAATTAATTTATTTATTTTAATTTTATTTATTGTGAGAAGCCAAAACTAGACAGATATATTATAGGTGATTCTTTAATTAACTTTATTATTGAATTATGAAATTTTTTTAGAAATTTAAGTCATTGGCTGTGCCTAATCGTGAATTAATTTTGATTTTGAAAATAAATTATATAAAAAAAAAATCAGCGACAAAAATTGAACAAAAAATTTTCACTATTTCTCCCAAATATTTCTTGCAATTTTTGTAAATATTGACAGCCAATAATCAGTAATAATAGTTAATAAATACAAAAATAGTTTATGCCTAAGTAAAAAAAGTTTTTTGAACTGATTTAATGTTACAAGAGATAATGAATGCTGTTAATTAAAATATAAAATGCCATGCTGATTTCATGATTGGACACAGCCTATTTATAGTTTATAGTTGTAGCTTAGCATGGATTAGAGCATGTGTTAGAACTTTGCATGTTAATATTTTTATTATATAGCACAACCACACCAACACTCTTTTTATTTGTAATTGTAATATATATATAAATTACGTCAGGGTATGTTACCCGATTCCTGTTCAACACATCCAAATTCTCTATAGAATCAATTGATTAAAAACCAAAAAAAAATTTATGATAGATGTTGATGGTTTGCATAAATATAGTTTTGACTGTTACCAAATCTGGGCCAAATCCAGGTATAACATGTCTCTCCTTTGGCCCCATTATGACTCATGATGTGTACAATTATTTTCTTACTCCATCGGCCATATAAGCTCATCTTTTCTCTAAAGAAATTACTATAAAAAAAAAAGATTGGTTTATTGACGATGGAGTGTAAGTTAGTCAGTGTAATGATTGCCTTGTGATGTGTTCTCTGGCAGTATCGTGACGCCCCGCCACTCCTCGATGATATCCTACACATTATGAACTTGGTCTTCACATCTCTATTCCTAATAGAAACTGTTTTGAAACTCATCGCGTTTGGATTTAAGGTGACAAACAAGAGTTCAGTTTATTATCATTTATCTTGATAATATTGAAGGATTTTATATATATTTATTTAAAATAATGTGCATGTCAAAATAAAAAATAAAAGTAAGTTGTTTTTTTAACTTGCATTTTTTTATAATTTATTTTGAAGAATATAAGCGCTGAAATTTCTGCCTCACCTCTATTTCAAATGTAATTATCAAAAAGAAAAAAAAAATCAATCCATTTTCAAAAAATACAAATCTAATATAACATGCTTTAGACTGCCCATTTACATTGATTTAAAAACAAAACAAAAGACTTTTTTTTTTAAATTTAATTTTAGAAACCATTGTAGTATAGATTAGTAGGTAAGTTTGTTTGCTGCTTTTCTTTTTACCACTTAAACATTGCTGTAGAAGTTATTTTAGTGGCCAAGCTGCTGCATGTCATAAGTTTGGTTGAATTTATAATAATCCCCACATTAAAAATATATATAAATAACTATATAGCGAGAGAAATGCAAGTTATTTATTTATACATATTATATTTATTTATATATGTATTATTATAAATACTGTATGAAATAATGGCACAACAATTATAGACTGTAGTACAAAAGTCTAGGCGTATAAGAATAAGTACTGTAAATGGCTTTTCAACTTTTTGTGGTAAGAAAGGGCAGTTCATATTGATCATGTTTTAGTCGTAGTCTAACTCATAATTGCTGTTTTTCATTTATTTCATTTCCAACATTTACCACTTATACTTTTAAAATGAAATAATTAAAATAAAGTCTTTTTAATTATTTTGATATAAGAAATTTCCAATTTTTGTTCAAATAAACATGTTATTTTATGTAATCTTTTATTATACTTTATGATGATCAATATTGTTAAAAAATAAACAAAGTTTATAAGTGAATAAATGGAAATGGTTTTTATAAACATATTTAAAGTCTTTTTAAACTTTTATAAAACTTTTTATTAAACAGCAAATAATGACTTTGACTATGTTAGTTCGTATATTTGAACTTTATAGCATAACATAAATTTTCTGCTAAGGGAGAAGTAAGTTATTAGAATGTTGATAATTATTTTAGAGTAATTTTAAGGAAAAATGTTTTTATATTTTATAATGTGTTAATATTTACATATATTTTTTTTTAATGTATAAAAAATTACTGATTTGTACATTGGAAGATAGATAATTTTTTAAGTAATTAATTTTTAAAGCTCGTTCATTTGTAAAATAATCAAATTGTGTTTTCTAGAATTTCTTCAAAGATCCTTGGAACACTTTTGATTTCATTACAGTAATCGGAAGTATTGTTGATGCACTTGTTCTTGAGTTTGTGGTAAGCATTTGCAAGGTGTTGTTTTTTTTTTAGTGAATTTAGTGAAATTCCATCTTGCACTTGTAATTTTTACAGGAAAATTCATTCAATGTGGGGTTTCTACGTTTATTTAGAGCTGCAAGACTTATAAAATTATTACGGCAGGGATATACGATACGTATTTTACTCTGGACATTCGTTCAATCTTTTAAAGTAAAACAAATACATTATTATAACTTTTAATGTAATAATTAATTTTTTCTTTTGTTTTAACCAGGCGCTGCCTTATGTCTGCTTGTTAATTGCCATGTTGTTTTTCATATACGCTATTATCGGAATGCAGGTATGATTTTTATACACTAATTTTCTTTTTTATTTAATCTAAGTGAATAATGAAAATAAAAATATTTACAATTTGTCTCTTGGTGATTTGGGATTGTACCAGATTAATATATTAATTTAAAGTTAATTTTGAATATTTTACTCAGCAGCTTACATTTTCCTCATTGACACTTTACTATAATATGTTTTTATTATTCATGAGTTGGTCCTAATCCAACTTTTGTGGATAATTTAGTTAAGGGGATTTTGTGGATAATAAAAATCCAAGTTTTTTGAAAGATTATAACACACTCATGAATAATCTGGATCTTTGTGCGGCCTGGATGAAAAAAAAAAAAAAAATCAATTGTCATCTGCCAAGCTTTCAACCCATTTTAAGGTCATCATCAGAGTAAAATCTTAAACATGTCTACAAATTGATATAATTAAGTTTTTAAATGGTTTCAAATTTATTGAAAATCGATTCAGTCCCAACATTGCCAAGGACTATAACAAGGTTACCTTAAAACATCTTTAAGATTATTTTGCCCTGGCAATGACCTTAAAATTGGTCAAAAGTTTGGAAGATGGCAATTGAATTTTTTTTCACCTAGACCATATTGGACTTTTGGAGCAACAGGCTGTCACTCCTCAGTGTATTACCCTAGGGTCTATACATCAGGGAGTTCACCCACTGCGTTATGTGGCTGGGTTGGTAGTTCCCCCTTAATCCAGGTGCCCAGGAGATTGTCGCTTCCCTACCAACAGGGTTAGTCTCCAATGGGGACTATCAACAGCAAGGTTATTCAGCCCCAAACCCATTTAAACTATAATAATTAATAATAAGCCTAATGTCAAAAATCAAAAAAAGCCTAATCAAAAAATATATGAAGAATCTTTGCTGGAAAGATTGGCTGGGACAAAATGACCGACAAACTAAAAGAACTAAAACAGTTGGTCAAACCGTGGGCCATGGATAGTATGAGCAAAATAGAGAGAATAATTTTGACCCGACTGCGAATAGGCCACACTAGACTGACGCATGGTCATCTCTTGGCGAGGAAAAGTCCACGGAGATGCCCATTGTGTGGCACACAAATAACTGTTAAACATTTACTAACTGGATGCGAACTATTGGCGCCACACAGAACAAAGTGTGGCCTTTCCTCGAGCTTGAAAGAGGTTTTGCAACACAGCAATGACAACAGCAAAAAAGTAATCAAATATCTGAAGCAAATAAATGCATATGGTCGCCTTTAATGCTTCTCCACACGTGGTTTCATTTTCCCTTCCTGAAGTGAGTGTATTTATTGGCGAGAATGTGTGAGTGTATGGGTGGGTAGTGGTCGGAATATCAAGTACCCCACAGACCCACCAAACTAGGATAGATATCTCTTTGTGTGTTTTTGGTACAATGAATGTATTTATTGACGTGAAAGTGAGTGTGTATGGGTGGGTTGTGCAGGAATATCGAGTACTCCACAGACCCACCGATTTAGGTTAGTATTAGGCTATAATATCTTTTAGATATAGATAAGTGACTCCGCATTTTTTAATTTGTAAATACAGAATGATTGGTTACTGTTTGAGTGAATGTATTTATTAGTGCGATAGTAGTGTATGCATGGGTGGGTCTATGGTGGAATATCAAGTACCCCATAAACCCACCACCTAGGTTAATGTTTTAGATTAATTGTAATTTTAATTGTACATAATGTATGGATGTATTTATTAGCGTGAACGAGGGCGGGTCTTCAGAGGAATATCGAGTACTCTGAAACCCGCATATAGGTTAAGCTAGGATTGAATGTTATTGAATGAGATAGTTTCTGAGCCTTTTCACCACATGTGAGAGGGCTAAAAATGTAGAAATAACGTCCCAGAACACAACCAGAAAGATCGCCAGACTTCCTACAAAAAAGCTAATTTAAAAAAAAATAATAATAAATAAATAAAAATAAATAAATTTATAAAACGTGAGGTGGAAGAAATGTGAGGTGCCGGCAATAGCCCAGGCAGCTAGCCAGCCGGGGGGGGGGGGGGAAAAAGCCTAATACTAATTAAATTAGATCATTCAATAAATAAATACATTCATACATAATGACGAAACATATAGGATGTAACTATATACTGTGAAAAAAAAGAAGAGGACTCAAAAACTGCCTGCTGGGCTCCAGAACCATTCTTAAATCTGGCAGAATGCCTACATGCTCTCTATATGGAGTCAACATATGTCATGCCTCTATTATGTGACAGAATCGAGCAACCTTTCTCTGCATATGGGTCACTTTGGCCCAAAAGCGGCCTATGTTCAGGTCATATCAAAATCCAGATTATCCGTGCATAAAAAATTGGTCAATACATCTGACATTTTAATACTAATTTCCATAATAGTCATTTAGATTCACTAACTTCATGACTTGTCTTATTCATTCTTGTAAGGGAAAAAGAATCCGTAAATTATCGCCTAAATATCGGTAACTATGTAATTTAAAAACAGAACAGAAATATAAGACAAAAAGACTGATTAAGCCAAATCAGTGACTTTCCTTATAAATTATTCACAAAGATACTATAACTTGGTATAGTTTTCAATGATAATAAAATTTAAATGACCACTAAACTCAAATATTACATATAATAAAGCATTATTATGCAATTTACTTGTACTTTAATTTGCATTACTTTTTTTGTAACTTATATCATAATCTACATCCTAAAACATCAAAAGGCATTATTTTTCTTGTGTTTTCGACATATAATCATATTACATTACATATCGTGTAAATGAATAATGGAGAAAAACCTTTCTTTTTTTTATATTATATGTTTTTAATTATTAAACTTGTATTTTATATTAATATTTAAAAAAAGGGGCATTTTATTTTACTGGATTGCATTTACATAACTTAACATTATTTTCTATCATTTAATAGTAATTATAGATTTTATTTCAATAGTTTAATTAGGAGAATAGAGATTCTTATTAGTATGAAATATGATTTCAAAGTGAAAATAAATCTAGTCTAGTATTATTAGGGGTAGGAGAAGTAAATACATTTTTTTCAATGTAAGTTTACACTTGCAGTTGTTGATATAACAGTAGAAACCTGGATTTTTAAAACATTTATGCATCTTTATTTATTTTTTGAAAAATTCAGCTTTGAGATATTTCATGTGTAACAGTTACAATACATAAAATTACATTTTTTTCGCAATGTTCATAAAAGTTATCACTAGTTAATATGATTATAGAAAAAAAACAATAATTAATTATGTAGTTTAGTTCTTTAAGGAATAGATTTCCAGGCTAGTATAGTTTTCCCATAATTATCTATTTGCATGGGGTTTTTGAAGGTGTTTGGAAACATGAAGTTTATCCCCGAACAATCAGTCAATCGGCACAACAACTTTCAAACTTTCTTCGGTGCTCTGTTGCTGTTATTTCGGTGAGTCGCTGAACCAAAAGCGAACAAAGAAACATTTGAAATGTTAAAAAATCCTGCAACTCCAAATATAGTATTGAACACCACTAACATTTAAAAAATCTCCCTACCATTAGTTCCTCAATAATGTAAATATATATATACATATCCTTCCTTGTTGTCGTAATGTTGTAATTATCGTTTTATTGAGAAAAAAATGATAATAATGATAAAGGAACGACTTCTATGAAAATTAGGTTTGTGTAGCGGTCTCTTGGGAATTAAATTGTGGTATAGTGCCTGTTTGTGTATCTATAATTTTAGATTAGAAAGTAGGATATTAGGTGTGTCAAATAGAGTGTAATTTAATGTAATGTGTAATCGCAAAATTATATATTTTGACTTTTGTAGGGTCTGTGTCAAAATATATATTAAGACGAAAGGATTTTTTTTTTTTTTTTTGTAATTAATCAATTTATTTTTTTAAAGAAAGCACATTCAGAGGATAATTGTCAATAATCATTAGTGATATGTATATGTGTTTAGTGCACATTATAGTAGTTATTGCCCCTTTGAAAGTATGTATGTTTGTCGTGTGCCTAATTATATATTAATTTCTTCCCCAAAACCACTTGTGCCTGCTCACCCTACGTAGGTGTTCGGTAACATTGCGCTCGACCCAGAAACATCTATTACACGTCATAACAACTTTCGCAACTTTATCCAAGGTCTCATGCTACTATTCAGGTAATCACTAAATTTATTATATTCAAAAAACAAAACTAACATTTTTATTTATTTTTATTTTTACATCAAAATTATCAATTTATAAATTGTGTTGCTTCATAACTGAACTTTATTCGTTATATTTTAAACATTAAATTTCTGTTAAAGGTGATATGTCAAATCATATACATTATTGTACATTATTTTGGAAATAAATTCAGCTATTATTAATGAGTTAATTCTGCATGGTAAGCGGATATGCCTCTGTTATAGTTAATTGTATGATTAAAAAGCATTGTAAGTTGTTAAAAATTTAATTTTTAAAACAACAGTGCAGTAATTCATACTTGAACAAATTAATTTTTTTCTGTTCACGAATGAAATCCAGACAACTGTTTATTATTTTACCCAATTCGCACATCAGTGAATACGGTGCATGTTAACTGTAATCCTGTAAAGTTTACAATTAGCTATAAAAGATAAGTATAAAATTCAAATGATTTTACAGATTTTATATGAGAACTTCTAACAAGTCTGGAAGACAAAAAAAACGCTAGAACCACAAATCTAAAAGTCATGAGTAACTGCAAACACGATTAAAAGCATGAAACACTATGTAATAAAAAGACACATAGCTTTTCCTTATTTTCCTGTGAAAATACCTATCAAGTATCTTGAACTAAATTCAATGCATAGTAATTATTAGTTGTCATGCACATTTATATTTCAGGTTATTAAATGATTTGTAACTGAATTAATAACATCGTGTAAATAAATATTGATAAATTTACAGTAGTTTGATGTGAGAATGATTGCTAATTAATTAATATTAATGACAACATGTGAACAATTAAGCATGAGCACATTCTGTGCCTCTCCATAGTTCCATTTTTTAATTTAAAAAGTTTGAAATGAAGTAATTTGTTTTTAATGTAAAAAAATACGTATTAATGTTTATATAATTGGTTTTTTAGATGTGCTACTGGAGAGGCTTGGCCTTCTATTATGTTATCATGTGTCAAAAACCGGCCTTGTGATCCTAGAGCTGGAAAAGTTGGGAATGAATGTGGTTCAAGCCTTGCTTACGCATATTTTGTATCATTTATTTTCTTCTGTTCATTTCTTGTAAGTAATTTCGAAATAAAGTGCGGCCGGGTTATGATGTAAAAACTATTGTTTCAGATGCTCAATCTTTTTGTTGCCGTCATTATGGATAATTTTGATTATTTAACAAGAGACTCATCCATTTTGGGTGCCCACCACTTGGATGAGTTTGTAAGAATATGGGCAGAGTATGATCCTAATGCTACGTAAGAATTTACCCACTTTAAACAAAATGCAAATAAACACAATCGTATAAATTTTGAACTTTTTCGCTGTTCTAGGGGTAAAATTCATTATACGGAAATGTATGACATGCTGAAAAATATCGATCCACCACTGGGCTTTGGTAACAAGTGTCCAAACAGGTTGGCATATAAAAAATTAATTAGGATGAATATGCCAATTGATTCAGATGGAAAAGTGAACTTCACCACGACCTTATTTGCACTAATCCGTGAAAATCTCAGCATTAAAATGAGAAGCGGTAAGATCAAATATGATCAATAAATCCCAATATTTGATTTTCAAAGTTAAATTAATTTATATTTATTTATTCATACACGAATTAAAGTTGTCACTTTTGATTATTTACTAACTTCAAATCTAATTTCAGCGGAGGAAATGGACCAAGCAGATGAGGAACTTCGTGACACTGTGAGGAGCATTTGGCCACTGCAAGCGAAAAAAATGTTGGATTTGTTAATCCCCAAGTGCAGTGGTGATTATTAGTTTTTCTTATTTTTCACTACAACAATTAAATTGATTTTCTTGGTGTTTGATCTGTCTATGCAATTTACAGATTCAGGAAAAGGAAAATTAACCGTAGGAAAAATATACGCAGGACTTTTAATACTTGAATGTTGGAGGACGACAAGATTCGGTCAGATAGAATCATCAGGTGCACCCGTGAGTATAATAAAAAAAAAAGACGAAGTTTTTTGTTTTTTCAAATTCATGAATCACTTCTTTTTTGTGTGCCTTACAAATTTCATCAATCTCTTTGAACATTTTCCCACTTCCTTGCATTAGTGCATCGTACTATAAAATTTGAGTGAATTTTACTTCCATCACATCATATATGTTTACTACTGCAATTATATATCGGTGTTTGCACCAAACCTTAAATATGAATTTGAAAGTGATAAAGGCACTTTCGCAACGATCACTTTGATAGGATTTTTTACATAAAATTTATTTTTACATATGCCTTCTTGTATTATTTACATTGAAACGTTGATGTGGAGTGATGTGATGTACAATAATTACTACTGGAACCGAACTTTAAACAAAAACTCATCAATTATTTAGGAAACTGTTAAAAGAAATATGCAGAAACAAGCTGTTTTGATCAGTTGATAATTTTAGCAGATACGTAACATTTACCCAAATGCAACTATTATACAACATTAGTAAATTTAAATCTGAAAATTTGAGAATTATTATGAACAACAGTCAAGTAAAAATTGCTTTCAAAGACCAAATACCAAATTTAATATTTATAATTTTGATTATATTGTAATTCCATAATTTGCCATTGAATGGCGAAACAAAGTGCCAGGTAACCGGAAAAGTTTGTTTGTAATATGATATTGTTTTATTACTGTTAACATTTCTATTTCCATGGAAGGATTAGATGTTTACATCATAATACCAAAAGGATAATGCGTCAATTCATATAGGAAAAGTATCTCGAACATTTCACTGTAAATTATAAAATATTTTCTTTCTCATGGCTTCAAAACTCACAATTCTCGCATGCTTATTGTATGAGTTTAAGCTCAGTACTAGGTTGGCCGAGGCAGCTCATAAAATTTTCACCCGAATCGGTGATTGAACAATGAGTGAGCACCCTGTTCAAAAGTGGTTCATAAAGTTTGCTTCTGGGATGAGGGATTAAAGATGAGTCTGGCAGACTTTTGGTCTTTAATGATGACGAATTAAAGAACTGAATAATTGAATGAAATAATTTTTCACCAGAATATCAGACCTCACATAGCCAGAATGATAAAAGAATAAACCTTGGTTGGGACGTCCTACCCCACATTCTCTGTACTTCCAGACCTGGCTCATCTGACTTTCACCTTTTCTTAACAATGGACAATCATATGCACAATCGGGAGTTCGATAATTGCCAACAGCTTGAAAATAAGCTAAATTTATTTTTTAAGTCGCTCAAACTTGTATAAAGGCATAACTGGGCTAGTAACTCAGGAATGGTTTAGATGACAATGGCGACTATTTCTGAATAAAATATTTCTAAACTAATTTTAATTGTGACAACCCTTTAAACCAGCACAAACTTTCCTGGCTGCCTGGTATTTTATGGCCAAAAATAAAATATGAACTTCAAGGTATTTTCAACAGTTATCACACCAAATTTTATCCTAGAAACTTTAAAAAAAAAAGTAAGAAGACTAATATATTTATAGCATAAAATTTAAAAAGATTCAAGACCATAACATATTAGCTGTTTACATGTACCACTTTATCTTCCTAATAATAATTTTTCCTTACCTTCAGGTGAATGATCATGTTTTCATATCATTATTTTTTTATATAGAACAATAATGCAGTTTATTGTAAATGTGCTTACAAACAAAATTAGACTACATTTAATTATAATTGAAGAAAGCTAATCAAATCAAAAGACAATTTTCAAAAAGGCATAAGCTCATACAAAATTGAGTAGTATTTAATAAAAAGCAAAAAAAAATGGAATTGCATGAATTTTGATAGTTTAAAAAAATTATATTATAAAACAAAAATATATAAAGAAATGGACAAGATTGTTTAAATTAGGCAAGTTGCTGAACTGATAATTAACCCTTAGGGTCGACGGTTAACAAGACATTTGTCTGTCGGAGAACAAGAATCAACCTGCTGAATCGTCGATCATTCTCTTATCGGAAAATGATCAACAAAGGAAATAAGTAAGAGAATGGAATGAATTATTAAAATCTAAAAGATTCATGGGAAAATATACAATGCCTACTAACAGCTCTAAAGACATGTGCATGAAATTAACATCGTTACACTAAATTGTGTGCTCATAAAAAAACATAAAGAATAGATTATGATGAAGACTATTTATATTAGTTATGTGTTTATTAACACAGCATCTCTCTCAGATATGAACGTTATCTTTAAAATCCTAGGCCTTTCCCAGTCATCTGGATTTTATTTTTTTTAAAATAATATTTAGATATAACAAATGGTTTATTCATAGCATAATTTAAAAAATATCTGTACATTCATATTTAATTTGCTAATGATAAACAACTACAATAGATAAATGGCTTTGGAACAAAACCTTCAGCGCCAACAAAATTTCAAATGGTTGATTCTATTTCGCTAAATAAACTTTTGACATAATTTCTACAGGTTTTTGGGAAAATTCAGTTGTGTCATACCCAGGGTAAACCTATGCCTATGTATATTAAGCATAATAATTTTGGTTTAAAATGCAAATCAACAGGAGATTAAAAAAATCAAACCGCCTCAATACAAGTTGCTGTTCATCCACTCAACACAAAACAACATATTGTAATGGATCATTTTACTTATTTGTTCTTCTCTTCTATAGAAATGTGTCGTATTATGAAAACTGAAAAAGTTGCATATTAGAACTCCTATTAGAATATGGTTAGAAACCCCCACCGATAAATTTAGCACCTGAAAATTTTAATATCTTCAGAATCCAAAAGAAATTAGTATTAGTGTAGAAATGTGAAAAAATATACATATACCTTTCATTAGAAAATCCTTTTAAAATGTACAGAAATGGTCTGATAAAAGTAGATGTGATTTCATTTCATTATTTACAACGAATTTATAAGAGGGTGTCTACAATTTAAATACTTAAAAGAGGATGATTTTATTTTATTTATTTATCTTTTATCAAAAGTAGTGAAATCAAGTAGAATGTGTAGATGAAACATATCTAGAAAAAAAAGAGTTCTCTGCTGTCGTACAGAGAACGAGTAACATATATCTTTCGTTTCAGGGTTTCAGTCGACATAGTCCCTCCAACCCTAACGAGGCGGTAGTATTCTTGTTATAAACAATATATTCTTCATATAATTCAAAACTTTATTTCTCGTAGTTGCGTTTTTACATTGACATTTTTAATTCATTGCTTTGTTTATTAGATTTCTGCAGCACATTTGTTATTTTACAATACTTAAAATGAATCAGGCAAAAAAGGGCTTTTCTCACATTCAACTTTTGGAGCATTTTAGGTAGTATTTTAGCGTTTTATTGTCTGGTTCATAAAGAATTTCAAATTTAATTACTACCAAAAAAAATGAATGCCTCAAAAGCTAAAATTGCATTTACTTTTTATCATTGATTTCATTATTATTTACTATGCATAATTTTTTTATTAAAAGTATTGTTATTTTCCTTTTAATAGTTTAAAACAATTAAATTTAAACTTTTTTTTAATTACCACGCACAACTACTAGTGGAAACTTTAGTTTTAGAAAATTTTGTTTACGGTAGATGATTCTTGGAATGCAAAATAATAAATAAAATAAGTTAAAAACTAAAGCATGATCTGAAAATAGAAACTGCAACTATAGCAAACTTAAAAGATGAAAATCTATAAAAAGCAAAAAGTCCATTCTAACACACAAATAAACCTTAAAAATTGCCTTTAAAAAGACAATTAAATAAAACACTGTCCTTTTTAATTATACTTGTCCATTTCATAATTCATGTCTTGCCATGAGAATGTTACCTTTTTTATACATATGAAACATTTTATTAGAATATCGAAACTTTAGCGTGTATAACATAAAATTTGATGAGAGTTTAAACATTAAAAAAACAAAACATAGATCATTATCTTAGACCATTTATGAGATATGCTTCTTGGAGAAATTATGTAAATTCTGTAATCATGATATCCCCATCATTGAAAAGTTTTGTACATTGAAGATCTTTTCAATGGTAATAGCAAGGAAAAATATGCTACAATGATGTTTTCATATAATATGTTAGAATGATAAACTACTATAAATCAATTTAAAACCTGTTTTGTCTCAAAAATGGTCAAAAATGCAAACGTGGCATGAATTTTGTCCAATACGCTTACTTTTTTCTAAATAAATTTTGAAAGGCTAAATTTTAAACTTAAATTAACTTGGATTTGATATTTCAACTGAACCAAATACCATTTAATTTATATTTACAAATAAGTTTGTTTAGACGTATTGGAAAACGAAATTTTCCTGAGGAATTTGTACCATGTGGCATTGCCAAAGTACAGAATCGTATTTTCTATTGTAGCGTTAATAACAAATTTACTGTAGTGTAAAGACAGAAAAAATTAACAGTTAAATGCACCAGGGTCTACATTAAAAAACACTAAATGTAAACAAAGTATTTACCATTTAAATTAACATCAATATCACAATAATTTTATATTGTGCAATCTAGTACTTATCAAAAATCTAAAAATAAAGTACACCATATTTAATTCAGTCATATAAACTATTATTTATTATAATAATAATATTAACTTAATAGTTTAAAAATCTTGATTTATTAACTTGTTACTGCAGAAGTTTTAGAAGTAATACCTTACTTTCTCCATATGTTAAGAATTTCATCAACATCAACAATTTTTTAATCGGTTTAATTAATATTTGTTAACACAAACACTTGATATATTCACTATTATTAACTCTGAAAGTCAGCTTTCACTTGCTTTTCTTGACTCGACATTTTTACGTTAAGAAGCTTTGAATTTTTCTGCACATGCATGATACATTTGGGTTAATGTATTTGCATAAACGAAAATTAATGAGAATGTTTGATATTATTAGGAAGTACCGTTTAAAAAAGAGAAAAAAAATTGAAAGTGAGTGAGAATGGCTGAGAGGGAGAATGAGAACTAAGTTTTACAACTGCATGAATAATTTTGCACAGTGCACAAACAAGTTACAAACTTTTCTTAACTATCCCCTTTCTTTATTGTTGTTCTTTGTTTATTTTTTTGCTCAAGTCTCCTGTTCCAATTTTATTTTCCACACTGATTTAGGCTTTTTTTTTAGATGAAATATAAACAATCGATGAAATATAAAATGAAATAACAGACAAAACACAATACACATATTACAACAACATATAGTTTTTTAAGGACTTTACTTTTAAGCTATTAGTATTATCCAGCATAAACAATTCTTTAATTTTAAGTAAAAACAATAATAGTAATAACTCTTTCACTAAATATAATATTGAAAACTTGTTAGTATGTAACTATAATTTATAAGAAAATGTTTTTAACTCCACTACTGAAACAATAATAAAAAAGAAAAGAAACAAAAATTTTCTTTTTTATTATCAACATTGAAGAGAACTCGTTTATGGTAAATCAAAAAACAAACAAAAACCTTGAAAATGCATGAATCTTGTTCTGGCTTGAGCCTGAGTTTGTTTCCACCAGCGCTCGTCGTTTTTTAACTGCCTTCTGGATGTCGCTGCCGGAACATGGGCAAACAATGGTCGACACGAGGATGACGAAGCAAGCTGCCTTCTATCCAGACGCAACACACTACGCTCAAAGTAAGTCAACATTCAAAAATAAGTCTTTCATATCTATCTGAAAAAATTAATAAAGCTAATTTCAACCAAACCAATTTTTTTTTTATTAACTGAACATGAAACTGAATTCAGAACTTTGACATAGAAGCTACATCATACCGAACTACTCTGTTAGCAGACAAGCATTAAATTTAAAAAAAATATTTTCACTAATAATCTGGATCTTCATATGGTCTGGATGAAGAAACAAATTAAATTGTTACTGCCAAGCTATATTAAGGTCATCATCAGCACCTATATTAATTACATTATGAATGTGTAATTAATATAGCCCAGATGATGACCTTAAAATAGGTCTAAACTTGATAGTAACAATTAAATTTGTTTCTTTATCTAGACCTAACCAAGATCCAGATTATTCGTGAGTAAAAAATGGCCGATACATCAAGCACTTTTAAAATTTTCAAAGAGACAAGCAGTTTACAGACCAAATTACCAAAGTGCACACACACACACAGATACACAAACACACACAAACTTGGCCTTCTGTTTAATATAAATCATTGCAATAAGTATATTAGTTATAAACTAATGTTTCTTTTCTTATGTTCCAGGTCAAAAAAGGTGAAGGGGTTATTACTACTTGGTGAAGTTAAATGTTGTGACGTAAACATTAAGCTATAAATTATATAGAAACATTTTAGCCAGTCATTGGATTTAATTTTTCATTTTAGTAAATAGCCAAAGTGCCATTTAGAAAACATTGATTTATTTTTACTTTGGTAAAAGGTTATACAATTTTACCAAATAGTATCCATCTTAAAATTATCAACCAGACCACTCATAGTTTTTTTCTTTCATAGTGTTCAATAGAGTTTTAAAAAGTTATTTTGGTTGTATTGGAGTTTATAGTCTAAATTAGTTATGGAATAGAATTTAGGAGTGTAATTTGTGGAGTGTAGAAAAAAATTTAAATCTCATCTAAGATTTATAGATAGTTAAGGATGTAGAATAAAACAATTAGGATCAAAACTGTGAGTTCTTAGATATTAGACATTTCATGCAAAATGAGATAAATGATTTACTACATACATTTACAAACATTCAAACAAAAGTAAAGTCTATTTCAAAAAAACACATCCTTCAAATTAAAAAAGAAAAAAGTTAACATATAAAATTATAACTTTTCTATTTGCTCTGTAGAATTAGGTTGCATGCTGCATGAATTTAAGTTTAATAGTAAAACATTGCATGCTGCTATTACATAAGTCTTTTAAGTATTAAAAAGATACATTTTACAATTTTATCAGCATCCTATTTCTAATCTTAACCAATTTTTTATATAATAAAATAATTATTTTCTTTACAGAATATTTTGAATAGAAATAAAGTATTTAACTTGCATAGTTTCAATATTAACTTTTAAAAAAGGAAACAGTTTATTTTGTTTTACTTGAAATGAACTTTGTGAAAATAAAATTGGCCATTTATATTTCTTGGGTTTCTTTTCAGAAACTAGACAACCATCAAACTTATTTTCTTTTTATTGATGGTTGTCTAGTTCCTGAAAAGAAACCAAAGAAATGTAAAAAGTCAACAACCGAAAAAGAAGAGTAAAAAATTGGCAATATTTTCTTTACAGCCTATGGACTTGCAAGATGTTGTGATCCCGTCTCGGAGGCCGTCGGTTGATTCTACGCATGAATCTCACCTCCATCCAACTTCAAGCTATAGGTCACAACATAGAAATCGTTCTCGCTCACCCAGCATACGGTAAGAAATCATTTACCAGGTAACCGGAGAAGCTCGTGCGGTTTGTAATTTTTTATTGTTTTAATATCGTTAATCAAAATTTCTATTTGCATAGGTGTAGATGTTTCTATCATGTAATACATTATCATGTCATTTTTATCAGCATCCTATTTCTAATTTTAACCAATTTTTTATGTAGTAAAAACAAAGGAGGATATTTTAGGAGGATAATGTGTCAGTTGTGCATGCTTATTATATGAATTTAAGTTCTTGTACTAGGGTGCATTCTGTGATGAAACAATAAGTGAGCACACTGCCTAAAAGTGGTTCATAAAGTTTACTTCTGGAAATGAAAAGATTGAAGATGAACTGGTACTGAGGGAAACCATCAAACATGTTAGAAGCTCACCAGAGTTTTCTACGCAAGCGATTAATCTATTCACGTTAGCTTACCTTGACTTGGGAAGATACGGAAGCTGAGCAAATGGGTTCCTCATAAATTGACCGAAGACAAGCTTCAGTGTCTAAACATTTGCCTTTCATTGCTTTCACGGCACAAAGTAGAGACTTTTTTACCAGATTGTCACATATGACAAAAAATCAATCCTGTACAGTAACACCAGGAAGTCTTGGCTGTTACCAAATGACCCCTCTTCCAATAACGGTAAAACTGAATTCACCAAGCAAAGGTCATGTTTTGTGTTTGGTTTAGTACGGGAGGCATTATGCCATGTGACCAGACCATTACCTCAGAAATCTTCTGAAACCAACTGCAACGAGCATCTCTTGCCCTGCCCAAAAAATCCTACTCTTGTAAACAGAGAAGGTGTAGTTTTTCACCAGGACATACCTCATACAGCCAGAACGACAAAGGAGATGATAATGAAGCTTGATCGGGAAGTCCTACCACACCCTTCATACTCTCCAGACCTGGCCCCATCTGACTTTCACCTTTTCTTAGTAATGGAAAGACATACGCTCAATATTGACTGTGGTTCGGTTGTGGTTCAATAATCACCAACAGCTTGAAAATGAGCTGAATTATAACTGGGCTAGTAACTCATTGGGATAAGATTTTAGATGACAGAGACTATTTCCCTGGAAAAAATATTTCTTAACTAATTTCATGACAATTATTAAACTTTTTAAACCTGCACGAACTTTTCTGTTTGCCTGGTATATATCGATAAAAATCAGCCTTATTCTAATTTAATTACAGAAGGGCCCGTTCGCCTGCTGATGTTGGGAGGAGCCCATCACCACGAAGGATGTACCATCATCATGACATTGGATTCAGCGACACAGTATCCAATGTCGTAGACATCGTAAAAGGTGATCATATGCGAAGATATCCCCACATACGAGGTAAACCCAGATCAATTTAATTAATAATTTTAAATAATAAATTTAACAAATCAACACAGAACACAATTCTGACATATCGCTCATTATTTAAATTTCTCCCAGTGATTTCCCTTTAATGATCATTAAAAATATATATTTTAATAGGTAAAATGTTGGTTTATTTTTGTGCATTTATTGATTAATATTAACAATATTTTTACCACTTCATAAAAGTGTTAGTATTCATTTCAATCGGATATTACTCAATTTTCTTTAATTAATAAATACTTAATTCTTAATGCTTTGTTTCCAGCAACAAAACAAAAACTAACAAAAAAGTATTTCAATCAAATTCAAACATTTTTTTTAAATAAAAATATTAATAATTGTCTTTCACGCATTATTAATATTTAGTAGATTATCACTCTATTTTTTAATTATAACTTACAAGCAATCTTATTTTATAATGTTTAAAGACTAAAAATTATACCATCTAATCTATGATAATTAAAAACTTTATTTAACAATTTTTAACAAATTATATTAAAAATACAATATAATATGGCAAGAAACATTTCAAAATTTCAAGTTTCAAAGTTCAAAACCACTAGAAGGTTTCTAAAAAACTGCGACTTTATCCTAAGTCTAGGAACTTAATAAACTATGAAAAGATACATTGGCAATCATGTACCTGCATTTTTAGTCAATTGTAGTTGTCGTTTATTTATAATTTATTGTAAGGACATTTTAAACATTCACTTTGTTTTTAGAGGAAAATGCACCTGTGGATGCTTATCTTTTATTAAACCACACTCAGTAAAAACAGTCTCCGAACACCCACTGGCTCGCCCGAAATCCAGCTTTCCAGAATTCTTATTATAAGTCATTGGATATAAAAACATTATTTTTGAATATCAACACATTATTTAAAGGTTTTTGAACACTCAAAAATAAACTATTTAATTTAATTATTTGTTTTCATAACTTTTAATATGCTAATTTAGAGGCAAAAGGTTTTATATTTCACTGAAGGTGTTCAGAGATTTTTTTACTGAATGTACATATACAGAATGCGTGTTATTCTGAAATAATATTGTATGTGCAAAATGCAATTATCTTATTACAGGAATGACTAACATAAATTGTACGAGTCAATAAAACTAATATTACATTATATAATTTTAACATGTTTGGTTTTATGGTTTATAAATTTTATTTTTTACTTAAATTTTTAAAAACAAAACATCAATTCCCATTTATTTATAAGAAAAATCGAAAAAACCCAGTTGATTTTCGAAACCAGTAAGGTAAAACACTTTCAGATGGGAGATATTGTCCGTGTGGGGACCACCACCTGCCTGTCTACATGGGAGCCGCTAACATGTATGATAGTAAGTAATCCCAATATAGAAAGTTTTTGCTTTTACTGGTTCGAAAATTGATTTTTTATTTATTTTTCTTTGTTTACTCATTATTAATCAATTTCCTGCATGCTTTTCTGTTGTTTTTATATTATAGAAATCATTTTTCAAACTTGTCTTATATTTAATTGTTTCTGTTATCTCTCTTCCTGGACATGTGATTGTGAACCTGTCATTGACACACGATACAATTTGTGTACACAAAAAAAAATATCGGCCACAATATTAGCCGAACAGCCAGCACTGTGCTATAATAAAAAATATAAAAAAATTCTGTCGAAACATCTTGCATTTAGATTTACCAGTATAGATGATAGATACAACAAAGTGCGTTAATATGTCAATTTCATGTAGTTTCTTCTTGGAAATTTATATACAATTTTTTGTCTACAGCCGTTATTGTTCTGCACGTTATATTTTGTTTTTTCTTCTATTTGTTTTATGTTGTAGATAGTTGTGTAGTCTTGTTTTTATGATTTTCGTTAAGTAATGAAGCCATTATAAAGAAAGGTGAGTTTCTCCAAATTTTTAGTTTATTATACTAACTATGAAGTTTAAATTGTATATTTCCTTATTTTTAATACTTGTTTTAATCCTTATTTAGTTGTTGTTTATTGCAATTAATACTAATACTTTTTTATTGAGTCATATTTTTGTAATATAGCAAGTGACTTTTTCAAAAAACCATTTTACATAAATAGTAAGATTATGTTCTTATTACAAACTTACTGTATATAAAATATATTTTCAGTTTAGAGGTTTATTTATATTAAATTCATTAGTTAGTTTTAAATTAAGAGGTCAATTAGATTATTTAGTGAACCATATTATAACAGCTATTTTTGGCATATTGAGCGCTCTGTTTCAACTGCAGGTTTGTTCTTTTTTTTATTTTTATTTTTCCCCCAAAAAGCATTTCCTCAGAAAACAGAAGAATTGGTCTGTTTAAATCTGAACGATTAATTATTATTTATAAAGTATCCTTAATGTTTCATGCTACCCTGGCAAACAGACCATAACAAACAACGTACAAACTCTCACTCTACTACAATACAACTATTATAAACATTATTTTAAGTTATAAGTTAAAGTTTTATCTATTTTTATTATTTTAACTACAAAAGCAATACTGACAACTTCTTGGTTATTATAAATTTTGTTAAAAGAAATAATATTTTGTTTTTAAAGATTTTAATAGTTTTTAAACAGAAGAAATTAAAAAATTGGTTCTTGTTAATATAGCTCTGCAAAATATAATAAAATCTCCCAATTGTATTGATATTTTAAATATTGAAATTAATCGGTTTTATTTGAAGCTAAGAATTTTCTTAAAGCACTTTGTTTTATCTACAAGAGAAAGAAATCTAAGAGTTTGGATGCTAAAATTGAAGCATGGATTGATAAAATAAGCAAGTGAAAGTTTGAAGTCATAATTTGTTTTTATTAATAGGGTCGTGGTCAGCATCTCCGAGCCCGGTCCGTTCGCCGAGCCCTGGAAGGTACAACCATGGTCACGGAGGTGGTAGACGTTACATATACGGTACGACGAGTCTAGAGCAGCGTTCACGCTCACCGTCACCCCGCCCAACTCACCACAGGCACACGCAGCACAGCTACCCGGTGCTTGTGACTAGAAGAGGCCAAGGGCGCAAGCTACCCGCAACCCCGACCAAGCCGAGCACCCTACAGCTCACCCCTGCCTCGATCAACTTCCCTAAGCTCAACGCGTCGCCTACTCGAAATTATCCAGGGCCGATGAGTTTTGAACAAGCCGCAGCGATTGGGCGAAGTGGAAGGATCCTACCATCCCCCGTACCCAATGGATTCAAAGCGCCCCAACCTTGCGAAAGGCACAGTGATTCTGATGATGATGACTGGTGCTAGCCTTTGCTCTCTACCAGCCCACAAAAGGTAACAAAGACATAAAATTCAGTAGGCAATATTACTAAAAATGAAATCATTGTGCAATTATAAACCTAAACATGACCATTGAAATGCAGAGATTTTCAGTATGAACTGTAAATTGAAAATTTTATTAATGCATCTTTTTTTTTGTAATATTAATGTTTTGTTCTAGTAATGATGATGGGCTGGTAAATTGGAGGTGATGTATTCTGGTATTCAGCCTTCACTACTGCCACTAACATCTTTGACTTCCCCCTCAAGTGCTTTACACAGTGATTGGGTTATTTTGTTTTCATTTTCTGTGATAATACTAGTAAGACATTTTATCGATGTTATAATATGGACACGTATTTTTACTGGTGCTCAGTTATGCCGATTTACCGTGAACTAAACAAGCGGTCTCAAGTAGCTGACTGTATAGTTGTAATTAAGCATGCGAGTGGCGTGTGATGGTGCGACTAAATTTATTTTCTTTCTCCTCAGGGAAGTCGTAGATTTTTCTTAATAAGGGTTTTATGTATATTTTGCCTGCTAAATAGATTTTATCTTACTTTGAATTTGTTTCATTTTGTTTTTGTGTCTGATTTTAAAGGGGTACTTTATTGCTGTTTTTTCTAGATGAATAAAAACATAGAAAATATAATCTACGTTTTGCTATTATTAAATAATTGATATCCTGTTGCGCGGTTTGTGAGGTGTATCCACCCTGAAAATATTTATACTTCATTATTATGTAATTGTGACAAAGATGCCTTATTACTGTTTGTGAGTTTTTGTTTTTTAATATTTTATTTTATTTTTTATTATTTTTTATTGTAACTGTACCATATTAATAATATTTAAAAAATTATTGAAAAATTTAAAAAACCATCTAATACAGTATCAAATTTTATACTCATGACTGATTGTAAGAGACTGGAATCTTTACAATCTCTTGTAAAATGTAATTTGCATTATAGTTAAAATATTTACATATTGTGCATTGGTTATTGCAAAAAACACACAGCTTTGTCTGTCCAGTTAACAAATTTAAAACGATGTAAAAATACAAAAACTCGAATACTAAATGGTCAGGCTTAACAAAAGATACTTTATAAAAATAATTATTATTGAAAGATATACTTTTCTATTCTATAAACAATTTAAACTAAAAAAAATTAAAAATTTTGCCAATTCAACATTCGTATACCTAGTAGGTATTTTGTAAATAATGTATGTGATGATGAACATATTATTTTTTATCAAAAAAAAATGTTATTATTAATTCAGTACTATGCTGAGCATAAACTACCAATCAATTTTTGTATACTTGTAAATACTATTCACAACTGTGCACTGTGCAGTTTTCTTTTGTTCTTACAAATAAAAATAGAAATAATTTTAGAATACCTTTTTGCTGTTCAAGCCAAATAAAGAAAAATATTTAAAAATCTCAGCATTGTACCCTTTTATCATTGAGACAAGGAAGCAATTACAACATAAAGAATGGAGATAAATAAGCAACAAGTTTAATACAAAATTAATGTTATTCAGCAAGACTGGCACCATAATTCTGCATTTTCCCCCATAATTAGACATTTTTTTACTTCTTTTCAACAAATTTTATTGTATATTGGGCATTTGCTTGCCACTGCCATAATGGAAGGACCTAAATAATATATTATAGAGTGTGTTTATAATTGTATCGGTGATGTATAGTTTTTATAAGAATTAAAAGTTTTAAAATAATAAAAATGCAAAGTGCAGAAACAAAAGCTCTTAGCAAAAGTATTTAGTTGAGAAATGAGTTTTGAAATTAAATGAAAATATACGCTGGCCAATTTAGTGCCTAGTCGGCAAGTTTTAATTAACCAATAATTGTACATAGTATTTGAAAATATTTTAAACAAATATTAAAAAGAAATCACTTTGTAAATAAATATCACAGATTATGTGTTGAATTATGGAATCAGTCTTTCTACAATTGCTCTGCGCATGAAATACAAAAATATGTTATTTAAAACTGTTCAAAAATTTTTAAAAAAACAGCACACAGAAATTGTACTGTTTTATGTAGGACGACTAATTATAAATATATACAACTTTCCATAATATTATAATACAGTTGGCATAATTATTTAATTCACTGTACTTATCATAATTTCTGGCTTGTGATGAGCCAACTTTTGAATTGTAATACCTTTAAATGTAATATAATGAGCAACTTTCAATCACAAATTAAACATAGCTTTACACCCGATTAAGAGTATTAATGATATAATAATAATACTAATACTAATACTAATAATAATAATAATCAAAGAAATACAAATTCACCAAAGAAAAAAGAAATACTATGTTGTCATGATTGTTAAAGAGAAATAAAAGTTGATCAAAGTTATGTACTTTTCAAATTACAAAATATATAAGCAACAGAGCTTGAAATAGCAAAAAAAATTGAAAAGTTTAAAAACCAACAATTGTAATTTAAAGTAATGATTTGTTATTCCTTTGTATGGCTTATTATATTATATAACATATATAAGATCGAATATAAAAGTTATTTTTAACATTCCTCAAACTTGGTATTTCCAATTTAATAATTTTTCCTCATTTGAATGAAATAATCATCATTGCTGATTTATGAGATCTTCTCTAGATTCAAGCATACCAAGAGAGGTAAGTAAGATATAGTACGATCGCCCGAGTCATCCAATTTTGATTACCAATTAAAGTTTAGAAATTTCTATGCAAAACAAACTGCAAAATTATATAAATAAACTTCAAGTGTATTTTTTAAAGACTGATATTTAACGTATTTATGGTTCTATTGATAAATCACTTAGAAGTAAAGATGAAATAGCCCAACTGGTTAATTGTAGTAAAAAAAGTACATAAATGCTGTTTACTAATCAGAATCACAGAGCAACAAAATCAGTAATTATACTTTAATTACACATTAATAAGATAAAAGAACGGTTAAAAGGGATCAAAGCAGTTGGGAAGGTCCTGATCCCATAGCCGGCAATAAAAAAGTAGAGCACTTGTGGTAGTGGTTGATCTCATATGCAAACTAATTGAAAGCGTAGTCTAAATCCGAGGCTACGCAAATAACATCGTCATACTACTCATGGGAAAATTCAACTCAACAATGAAAGAGCTCACCCAAAAAGCACTAAACATGGTGAAACAATGGTGTTCACAACTTGGACTAAAAGCTCAAAAACTACTATAGTTGCTTTCACCAAGAAACGAAACATAGAAATATAAAGCCTTTACTTCTATAATGAAATGCTGTAGCTAAAAAAATGAGATTAAATACCTAGGAATATTTTTTGATAAAAAGTTAACCTGGAACCTGCATCATATCAGCAAAAGGTAAAATATCGCTAATGACCACAAGAAGAACCCTAGGCAAAGTTTGGGGACTAAAACTGAAAATGGCCCGTGCTAGACATGGTAGTGATAACACCCAAAATAACCTATGGATCTCATTAATCCATTAATCGGGCCAAACTCAACAAAAACTAGTTACCCAAACATTAGGCGGCATAAAATACAAACCTATCTATCACAGTAGAAATAATAACCCCACCAATAGCATCAGAAACACTGCTAAAATTATCTCCTCTGGTAATATATCATACAAGGAGAAGTTAGGAAAAGCTTATTTAGACTCCAAAAGGAATCAAATTGGATGGGAACTAAACAATTTGGGTACATAACCATATTGACACCCGTTCTTAGAAATAACCCTGATTATATGATCCTGGAAACATTCTTTACAATTATAAAGTCGACAACAGACTGTAAAGGAGAGAAAGAACTCAGGAAAGTATCAGATGCAATGATGTGGCTCTAAAACAAAATAAGGAACTGGACTGGGTGTTTTTTTGCACAAGCCCAAAATATGAGCAATCAAACTCATTAGGGAAGTACCCTAGAAAATCTTAAAAGTGGTTACACAGGCAAAAAATTCTCATAAAATCAGACAGCCAAGCAGCTATTAAAGCATTTTAAAAAAATCACATCAAAACTAGTCTATGAATGCAACCAAAATCTGGGGAAACAAAAACCTGATGGTATCTTGGAGTCTAGGACATAAAGAAAAAGTAGACACTTTGGCCAGAAAAGGATCTGTCAGACTATATAGAACCTTTTTTCGGAGGATCTATGGAAGAGGTCAACACGGAGAAAAACTTCCTTTTGGTTTTCACCGAGCTTTCGGCAGTTTTTATACTGTCATCTTCAGGGCCTGTTTAATTATCATATAAAAATAACAATTAAAAACATGAACCGTTAAAACGCCCTTAAAAATTAATAATAATAATAATAATAAAAACATGAAAAAACAAATTGCACAAAAATTGAAAATTTGATATATCTAAGATAGGAGTTTTTCTTCTGTGTTGACCTCTTCCATAGATCCTCCGAAAAAACTTCATGTTTCCAGCAGGTCGACATCCCAGCTCATCGTTATATAGAACCTATTATTGGTATAACAAAAACAAATACAGAATCCTCCATCATAGAATGGATTAAAAAAATATTTAAAAAAAAGGTAGACAGTAAACTTTTGCTATAACAACCCTCACTAAGGCTGGCAAACTCATTGTTGCAATTGGAGAAGGCCAGGCTCAGATAGACCTATTAACCAGTCAATGACATCTGAGAAAATATCTACATAACATAGGCATATTCAACGATAATCTCATTAGCAGATTATGCGATGAGGAGGAAGAAACATCTATGCTTATCATCTGAATGTGAGGTAACGGCACAATGGAACTCAAAACAGGGAATGGAATTGAAGCAATGAGTCAGACTTAAAACTTAAGAGAAGAAGGATTGAGTCGATTGCACTGAACTGAGGAATTAGGAAGGTACAAGCCAAAAGGTTGCAGTGCCTGGGGCGCACAAACCCCGCTTCCTAGTATCCATCATAATAATAATAATAGAAATAATGATAAGATATAAGATATTTAACGGAAGTTTCTTGGCAAATGTGAAGCATCTACTCTTACAAAATGCGTATACACAGTTGCCTTTTATTATGCTCAAACATGGACATTGAATGGAATTACATGGAGAAAAGATGGCCAAGAGCTTCCTGGGTATAAAAAGGTTAGACAGTCAGCAACGAGAAACTTCAGCAGTGGGAAAATTACCCTCACAACCAAAGTTAGCACATCTGATGAAAATGAACAGGGCAGGCCACATAATAATAACGAATAATACAGCCGAGGATAACACAGAGTGGGCCCCATGGTGCGATAAGAACGACTATCCATCGTAAGACGGTGAGAAAAAAATCTGGAGTTCGTTGGGAAGTGCCAGCATGAGATAAATGGTGTAAAAGAAAATTTAAAACATCCAACTAGTTTCATTCAATGAGTTCGAGTCAAACTTATTTAATTTTTAACAGAATTTTTTTTAAATTAAATTAATAGAAAGGAAAATTTATTGTGTTTATGAACAACTTAATTTCCTCTCACGGGAGAGGCTTTTGTACAGATAAGTATATTGATAAAGCTATTTATTCATTATTAACATATTTATTTATAAAATACATAGAGAATATACAATAATATAGTTCCTTACAAATCATACATAATCATCACTTCAGGCATGAAAAACCAGCAGTTTGAAAACATAAAATGATATAAAATTATAACAATATATATACAATTATACATTATTATATGAAATAAATAAAATCTATTTACAAATAAGTGAATAATTTCAACATTTTAAACTAGTCGGTGATTAGTGTATACACAGTATGCACAATTTAAATGTCAGAGAAGCTGTTTATAGTTGTCGTATCTGCAAATTCCAATTCAATCGGTATTATCGTTGATCGTGTCGGATGGGAGCGGATCGGATTGGCCTCCTGGGACTCCGCACTTTGGACATACTCCATGCATCTCGGCACATCCTGCGCACATGATCCTGTAGGAGAGAGTCACGTTCCTCTGAGAACATTTTGTGCATGTGCTCGGATTCTTGAGCAGTTTGTACTTTTTATATTTGATCTTCCATTCCAGGACTGATTTACACCTGGGGCAAACGTCGGATATTTCGATTGAGTTGAGGAACTTTGTAGTTGGCGTCTTGTCATGGAGGTCGTTCTTGAACTTCCTCGAGTTTTGGTGCTTTTGTGGCCTTTTGCGGCTCACGTTGCCCTTTTCTGTGCTCATTGTTTCAGTAACTGTCACAAAAGATCAGGTATCAACCATCATACATGATCAAACACGTGGGGAGAGGTACAAAACTTTAAGGTTGTAAACAAACACAGTTAAACGAACAAAATGACTTATGACGTCATGGAAGTATGACAAAATTACTTTTTTTAAATAAATTATATTTGTTCATTATTACCCCTATGCTGTTAAATCCTTTGACTCCCTCATTCACTCTGTCTTCTCTCTCTCTTTCTCTTTCTGTGTGCCTGTCTGACTCTTTCTCTCTCAATCTCCCTCCCTCTCTCTTATTTGTATTTCTCTTTCTGTGTGACTATCTCACTCTCTCTCTTTCTCAATCTCTCTCCTACATTCTTTCCTTCACTTCTTTCTCTTTCAGTGTGACTGTTTGACTCTTTCTCTCTCCCTCCTCTTTTTCTTTCTTTTTATATGTGACTGTCTGATTCTTTCTCTCTTGCTTTTTTCTGTGTGACTATATGACTCTTTCTTTCTTACTTTTTTTGTGTGCTTGCCTGATTCTCTCTCTCAATCTCAATCTCTCTCCTACATTCTTTTCTTCATTTCTTTCTCTTTCTGTGACTGTTTGACTCTTTCTCTCTCCCTCCTCTTTTTCTTTTTCTTTATATGTGACTGTCTGATTCTTTCTCTCTTGCTTTTTTCTGTGTGACTGTCTGACTCTCTTTCTTACTTTTTCTGTTTGCTTGCCTGACTCTCTCTCTCTCTCCCACTCAATCTCAATCTCTCTCCCTCCTCTTTTTCTTTCTCTTTATATGTGACTGACTGTCTGATTCTCTCTTGCTTTATCTGTGTGACTGCCTGACTCTCTCTCTCTCTCTTTCCCACTCAATCTCAATCTCTCTCCCTCCTCTTTTTCTTTCTCTTTATATGTGACTGACTGTCTGATTCTCTCTTGCTTTATCTGTGTGACTGCCTGACTCTCTCTCTCTCTCTTAATCTATCTCACACACTCTTTACTTCATCTCTTTTGATTTCTGTGGATCTGTCTGAGTCTTTCACTTTCAATCTCTCCTCTTTGTCTTTCTTTTTCTGTGTGAGTCTCTCTCTTTTTTTTCTGTGTTATGCCTGACTCTCTCTCTTTCTCTCTCTCTCTCTCAACCCCTTTCCCTCTCACCCTTTATCTTTTTATTTCTATGGGACTGTCTGATGCTTTCTTTCTTTTTTTCCTGTGTGGAGCCTGACTCTCAATCTCTCTCCTTCCTCTCTTTCTCTTTCTGTGCGACTATCTGACTCTTTCTCCATCAATCTCTCCCCCCTCTCTCTTTGTCTTTCTGTGTGACTGATTTTCTCTCTCTATGTAACCTAATTGATTCTCTCTTTATTCGCTTTATTCTCTCTCTGTCCGTATGACTCTCTCCCCCTCTCTCTTTTTCTGGGTGACTGTCTACGTATTTTTCTTTTAATCTCTCTCTCTTCCCTCTCTTTCTCTGTGAATATCTGTCTCTCTCTCTATTTTTTTTTCTCTGTGTCTGTCTAACTTTCTCCCTCTCCCTCTCTCCACTATCTGTCTAGCTATCTCATTATCTCTATTTCTTTTATTCTTTCTCCTTCTATCTCTCTCAACAAGCATAGTATTCATTTCCTATCCTTTTGAAAAATATTTTACATAATTGGAGGAAATTATCTTTTTTCCTCGATTGCCAATGGCAAATTTGTAATTGAAAATAAATAAAATAAAAATAAGAGGGCGCTGCATAATGAGAATCTCACAGAATCATGTTATTTTGTAGCAAAATGGGATTCTTAAAAGCTTGTGTTTTGGTAGAAAAGGTAATACTGGAAAGACACGAGGGAGAAACCGGTATCGGTATCAATCAACCTATGTCTGTACATGGAGCTAAGGATTGACACTTGGCACATTGAGCAATTTATGCCCCAAAAGCTCCGGTTCATGGCATTTCTCCAACAAGAGAACATATACTCCAACATAAGAATACACACTAAAATTATTAAATAAACACTGCTGTACTCAATGGAAATTTTAACAAGACCCCTGTCAGTCTATCAACAATCACTTTAGAGAACTGAGCCATAACAATGTAAAAACATTTATTTGTTTAGCATAAGGTACATATTTTTTAGGTGAAGTGTAATCAATAAATACTTAAGTTTTAATAATAATAAAAATCAAGTTGATGCTTCTCTAGCTCTTTTATTGTGTTCAAACTCTCTTAAACGGTTAAGTATCCTTTCTTCGTAATCCTGGAGAAAAAAAAATCAATGATCAATGCTTTCACAAAACAAAATTAATGAAATACTCACAATATCTTCAGTGGTTTCTGATGTGGACGATGGAATATCTGAATGATTAGAGTCCATATCCGGGAAGCTTGATACGGGCTGTTGAGAAGATTCCCCCATCGAAGGGAATAAGTTGGGCCGGCAAGTAGGCATTTCCCTGAAAGTAGGCTGGTCCGGCTCACCGATGATATCAACTTTAAGAGGATTTTCAGCAAAGCCACATTCCAACTTTATAACAAATGACTGTAAAAAAAGAACAGACAAATGTTTTTATAAAAATATATTATATGATAAAAGAAATGATGGCAGCATCAATGGATGGGGTCGTCTGAGGGGTTCTTGTATGTCATTGAAGTTGGCAAGAACCTGAGCCGGAAACGAGTAATAATCCTTACCCGATTAAGAATAGGTGATACACTGTTAATGAGCACCTGTTCCTGGGAGAAACAGGTGTCCCTTATGCAAAAAAAAGGTTGCTTGATGTGTCCCGCATAATAGAAGCTTGTTATGTCTTGGCTCCTTAGAGAGAGCATGTAGGCATGCTGCCAGATTTAAAAATGGTTCTCGGACACAATAGTGAGTTTCTAGTTCCACCTTTTAGAGGAAGTGGGTGTTTATGTATTTCTTTTTTTATTTATTATTGAATAGGTTTGTTCAGTGTTTGGTCTGAGTGTGTGTATTTATTAGTGTGACTGTGAGGGGAAGCTAATGCTGAAATATAGTGTCACCATTGCCACTCCAGCAATGTTGGCACCATCAACGCTAATTTAGATTAACTTATTATTATTGTAACTTGTGATGACCATTGAATATAATTGTGATGTTCGTATCGGTGGTGATGGGATTATCGGTCAATTGACCACCGACACGAACATCACAATTATTATTATTGTTTATAGGTCGATGAAGGAATATCGAGCACTCCACTACATGTACATAGGTATAAATGTATTTATTTGTGCGATTGTTTTATAGATGTTAATTTTAGGTTAGAATTGAGTTTCAACCAATACCTTACATAAAGAATAAATAATGAAATTTTTTTCGTATATAAAAAAAATTATTACTTACTGCTTCTATTGGCTGAGATAATTCAATGATGGCACTGTTTTTCTTTTTTTTGTTCATAATGAGATAGTCAACATTTCCATACTAGAACAAAACAGCGATTAACTAAGAGTTTTAATGTTAAACAAATCCATAGGTACCGTAAAGTTAAAAAATTTACCTTGGCAAATATTTTCTTAAGGCTTTCCTCGTCGTACGACAATTTGTTTTCGTTGTTTTCCCATTTCAATTTTATCCGTATCGGTTTGACTACTTTGGCATTGACTGATTCCGAAGTGTTTGACTGCCTCAAAACATTCAAAAGCCTTTCTTCTTTTTCAGCGACCTCTTTGTTCAGCTTGTTCATTTCTTCCAAAAGATGCCTGGACCCTTCTTTCCTAAGTCTATCTATCTCGCTCTAAAAGTAAAAAAAAAATTAATATGTGAAGTATTTCCATTAATTAATGATTATTTAGAGATCTTGAGATGCAGTCTGATGTGATGAACATTTAGAAAAACATTTTCTTTATCGTGCCAAAGTTTCAAACTTTATTGAGATCATCTTCAGGGCCTGGGATTTACAAACATTTTTTAAATTATACAAATACATATAAGATACGAATATGAATTTACACAACGATGTACACAATATAGAAATTTTAAGTTTACATGATTGTATAAATTCATATTCATACTTTGTACACATTTGTATAATTTAAGCAATGTTTATAAATCCCAGGCCCTGAAGATGATCCCAATAAAGTTTGAAACGTGGCACGATAAAGAAAATGTTTTTCTAAATGTGTGCATCTCACAATCTCTAAATAATAATTTTTAAATAGAGAAGATGGTTTTTCATTAGGTTTAAAGATGAAAATAAATTTACCAGAGTGTCACGGTAGGAACTTTTGCTTGCCGTTTCGCTTTTGGCTTGGGCTTGGCGTTCCCTTTCTTCTAAATCACTTTTAAACTTTTTCCTACGCTCGTCAAGCAAATTATTCCTGATCACAGCGGCTTTTCTGGCTTTGTACAGTTTATCATAAACTGGCTTTAAAACAAAAATTATTTAAATAAATCAAATCCATAACACCAAGTTTAGGTTGTGGAAATGTATTAAAATACCCTTGATTTTTCTCCTAGAAGTATTTCAATTGCGACTGAGAGTTCGAGAAAAAGTGTGGCTGCATGAGGATTGTCAGGATTTTTGTCCGGATGGCATTTCAGCGCTTTTTTCCTGTATGCTTTCTTTATCTGAAATAACACAAAACAAGAATGTAATCATTTGAATAATAAAATGTTTATTATGCTAAAGTGGTGCTATATCACTTATTGGATCCGTCTTCCCTTGCGGGTTTGTTGAACTACTCAAACACATTTGGGCCAACCGCCGCTTATCATTGCCGTGAATAGTGAATACGGGCTACTCAAGCAAGTTTGTTGGCGATAATTTTATCTGTACCATATTCACCAGCCATTTGGCGCAAAGAGATAGTGGGAGAAAAACCAACAAAACTGTCACATCCTAACCAGATATTGGCAAAGAATTTTTGGGTATGTGCCGCATTCGGTGGGGATCTCGAAAGTAACAGATCCTCACTGTTGGTACTGACCCTTCTGAGTCTGTTCTTCTATCTGTGACCTCCGCCCAAACACTTGCGTATGATCTTCATTACTACCCCGGCCTCACTGGATACGAAGGATCGGACCATTGAAGCGTATAGCATTGAGGATGCTCAGACTACACTGACAGAGTCCCTCGAATGAGTGAGAAGTGGCAGATAGGAATGGATAGTGTTCGGTGGTGCCTGCATGGGCTTCCTTTACCGAAGGCAGTCACTCTACGGTGTGGTTAGCAATCCCACTTTAAACAAAATCGCCGTTCTTACGCTGGAGAAGCCTCAACACTCTGGGAGATAGAGTCACCTTCTATATCTAGGGAGTGCGTGGGAGACCAGACTGATGCATTTCAGCCACCTTGAGTAGCCCTTTACAAGTGGCATATGGTCTGATGCACAATGCAGACCCAACCACTCGGAATGGGCAAGCAGGCAGGGAGGTTTGTTTGTGCCCTCGGGGCTGGGACAACTCTTCAATGCTCACAGCTGCAACAAACGTTCAGTCATGAATGGAGGTGCGTCATCTCTCATCTTGAGAATCAAAACGTCCGGTAAGACCATGAGCCAGGTGTGGACGCTAAAGATCCTCATTGTTTTTTTAAGGATGACCAAGTATCTGGGAACGCATATCCCTTCTGGGTCCCTCACTAAATATTGTCCAAAGACCCAAAGAGTGACCCAGTGGTTCAGCATGGATCACATACCATCACACAGCATTTGGTTGATCAATTGTTTTCAAAACTTTTATCATAGTCAAAACTTTACAAGAGCAAAGCTAAAAATCAAAATCTTTTTTGTAGTTTCTAATAGAAAAACCTGAAAATCTCGGAGACTTTAAAATTGACATAATCACAAAATTAGGCACGGTTTGTAAACAAAATTTGAAAAAGTCTTTCATTAACTGAGATTTTGACGAATTCTATAATGCAGTTTTTGAGGAAGTACCTACCTCCTGGGCATCCACGTCTGGTCGAACTTCCAGCAGTTCATAGAGGTCTTTTTCCATTAATTTATCCTTGTCCATTTCTTTAAATAAAAATTTGTACCGGCCTCAGTAATAAAAAACAACTGAAATCGTTTATCAACAGCTTCACCGGATGAACCTGCCTGCTAGCCTGACACTGAACTTCAGTGACTGAAGGTTAAAGTCATGTGAAATACAGGTGACCTCATTGAAGTTTCCAAGAAAGCATTGTCCAAGCAAGAATAATATATTTATATAAATATTATATATCTCACAAAAATAGATAAATTTGTAAATAAAAAGTCATTTCAAGAGTTATATGATGTTCCTTAAAAAAATTCTTTTGATCAGAGGTCTATATGTTTTTCTCATTCAAAACAGTTCCTCCAGCCAATACATATCAGATAATTATAAAATTGTCTTCAGTATGGCACTCTTTTTTCTGCAGAATTCCATAATTATTAGGACAATAAAATAAACTCATTACATTGCCCATATAAATAAAAAAGACAAATGTAATAAATTTGATCTTAACTCCATCAATGATATAATCTTCCAATGTATGAGTTCTAACTTTTAATAATAATATATTTACAATTAATCAATTTACAAAAAACTGTTAAAATATAGAAATGTACAATATAAAAGCAAAAATAAGAAAACAAAGGACAAATTTATTTAAATATTACACAATATGTAAAGTAGGAAAATTGCTTAAAAGAATGTTTCAACTAAATATACCCAAAAAAGATCACATTATTTTAAATTTTTAAATTGACATTGTAAAATAATATAACATATTTTAAAATATTATATAAATAATATTAGAAAACAATTACAAAAAAATATGTTGATTAAGTAAGTAAAAATAAGGGTATTTTATTTATTTTAAAGGTACAAATTGTTGTTACTCTTGATCATCATTCTGTGTAGAGGAAAAGAGAGCATGTAGTTAGAGCTTTGGAATTCAATATAAAATAATTTATAGGTTTTAAGAGAGTACGAAGGGACATGTAGCTGTAGTTGAGAGAGGAGGTAAGGACTATCAATGAGATTGTTTAATAATTTAAATATAAAATCAATATCAAAGTAATCCCTTCTTAGTGCCAGTTCGAAAAGTTTAAATTCAGAGCGGATTCCAGGGTAGGCAGAATTCGGAGGAAGATTTTTGTAGGAAAGTTTTTTTAAAAATTTGTTTTGTACAGATTGAAGAAGTTTTTGATAATTTAGATAGAATGGGTTTCCAAACAGGTGTAGCATATTCAATTTTTAAATTCATAGGTGTTCCGGATGATGAAACCTAGCATCTTCATAGATCTATTTTTTATTGAAGAAATATGTTCTTTAAACTTGAGCTTTTGATCAAAAAGTACACCAAGATCCTTTACGACCTCAACTCGCGTTAAAAGAGCATCATGGAGAGTATAGAGATAAATAAAAGGTTGTTTCTTATGAGAGAATGTAATTGTGTAGCATTTGGAAACATTAAGAGCAAGTTTGTTATTAGAGCACCAGGTTAGCACATTATTGATAGAATTTTGTAATTGTAAGCAATCGGAAGGAGAAGTGATTATGGAATAGATTTTCAGATCATCAGCAAATAATAAAAATTGAGCAGAAGGAAGAGCAAGATGGATATCATTAATAAATAAGAGAAACAAAACTGGTCCAAGATGAGACCCTTGCCAGACTCTCAAGGAAGCCGCAAAGGGACATGATTTAAATGATTTTATTTTGACTATTTGTTTTCTGTCCGAGAGAAAGCTGGATAACCAATTCAAGATAGTTCCGGTGAAACCATAATCCATTAGTTTCCTTAACAGTATTGTGTGATTTACTTTATCAAAAGCTATTATATATAGCTATATTAGAAATAAATTAAGTTTTATAGACATAATAAAATAATAATAAAATAAATAATAACAGTAATAAAACATAAAAAAAGATACCAACCTTCCAGCTTTCCCTCGTTGTATGCAAAGTGGAGAACGTATCATTCTGACTGTGAAACATATTTTGGTCGACTGTCGCACTTTGCAACCCTTTAGGCAAAGCTTTTGAGTGATTTAAAGGAGTTACTGGGTCCCCAGTGTTTCTTTCGAAGAGCACTTTTCAGCTTTCTCAAATTTATTGGAATTTATAATGAGATTTAGGCCTTTTCCCAAATTGTTGTATCACTAAATGTTTGTCTGCTAATGTTTGAATGAGAGTTGTGCGTGCAAGATTTCTTTTTTTTTTTTCAGGAATTTTTGAGACTGCCGGAGCGGAAAAAAGTAATAGAAGAAAATACGAATGGCAGGGTAATAAACTGCAATGACCAAAATCGCAATTTAAAGAAGAAAGATAGCTCCCTCCAAAAAAAGAGGATAAAGAAAAAGAAGTGTTATTGTGTTTTTGTTTCTTATTATTGTTAAGTAGCATTAGTTTATCATATTTGAATGGAAGAATAACGATAAGCCTATACTCATGCTGAGACTGTTGCTAGTCTGACCCCATTATTATTATTATTATTGGCCATTCAAGCCTATGGGAAATGTTTAAATTATGGAACAAAAATTTGACTAACCTTAAGCTGGCCAGTTATAAAAAATAAATAAATAATTTTTTTTATTTATTGTAGTTAATTAAGTGGAGGTTACCGACAATGGAGTTATATCAGCTCCCATTGAACTGTGAGAGCAAATGATTTCAACTTTTTTTAAATTGGGTTTTCCTATTGTCCATATACAGGGTGGCCCCAATCGATTCAGCCACACATCTTATAGGGAATTGAATGCTGAGTAAAAAAGGTCCTATGAACCTGTGTCCGTAAACCCTTCAGTTCCGAGCTACAGGCAAAAAACCACGTTTTTTGACCTTATTCGTGAAATTGTTAGTAAACCATTAGCCTGACCGTAAAACAGCTCGAAACAACATCAGTAGAGGATTAATTTCTGCGTCGAATGAAATTAAAGCCAGCCTGATCGGCCGAAAATTTGATTTTTGGCAATTTTGCGAAGTTAGGAGGTGAAGGGGTACATAAAATTCACTATTTCTGACATTTTTATCGAAAATTCACAACTTGAACACCCTATCAAAAAATTCTCGTTACAAACTTTGTTTGTTAGTGATCGAATTCTCCGTCACATTAGACCAACCCCAATCCGATTCATGAAACATTCTAACTTTGGCTAATTTACTGCTTTTCACCCAAATCGAATGTTACTGTTTTCTGATGGGTAAGACGTTCAGATTTTTCGTACATTATTTCATTCAGTAGGGGGTACCCATCAGAAAACAGTTCAAGTTGTGAATTGTCGATAAAAATGTCAGAAATGGTGAATTTTGTGTACCTCTTCGCAAAATCGCCAAAAATCAAATTTTCAGCCGATCAGGCTGAAACTGAAGGGTTTGCGGACACTTTTTTACTCAGCGTTCAATTTCCTATAAGATCTGGAGGTGTGGCTGAATCGATTGGGGCCACCCTGTATATAATTCCGTGGCGGTCGTGAATAAGTAGGTAAGTCGACAACTCGAAAATGAGTTAACAGTAGTATCGGAATGTTCCCTTGTAGCTTTATGTCGTGTATAAGTCGGTAACTTCAATTCCCAATAGAAACCTGGATATAGAGATGTACATTTTTAGGTATCTTCAAGTATGTAATGTAATGCCAAACATAAAAACGGTCCTACTGAAAAATTGAAAATTTCGAATTACCTACTTATTCACGACCGCCACGGCATTAATCAAATTTTTTTTACTGGAATCCTCACTGCTTCAGTCTGTTAGTCACCCATATTTAGAGGTGGGTTTATACATTACAATGTAATAAACTAATACAAATAAATAAATATATTATATTTGTTTATAACAATCATATTATATAACATTAGTGAAAATAAATATATGCATTTAAAAAATGAACTCGGTAAGGAATGCATGATTTGAAGTTCATTTAGTTTTTTTGGCTTGCTCCGACGAGAAGAATTAAATCATTCAACTGTTCTACATTATTTTGGTTAAGGCCAAAACGTTCAATCTGAAATAAAGAGAATAAATTAGAATAATCATCCACATTGTTATTTACAATTACTCACTCCTTGGTGGTACGCTTGAACATCTAAAAGAAGCTGGAGCCTTATTTTGTTATCGTCACTCGTTCTACGATCGTTCGGTTGGATGACATTACTCGATCGATCCCTTGCCTTCTTCAACCTCCGGAGGCTCTCTTCAGTTTTCTGCATCGAATTCAATACGTCATCAACCGACGAGTAATATCTATTAACATAGAAGCAAAATTAAACATTTTTTTAACATTATTACTTCTTATTGTGGAATAATTCAATTACTGTTTTGTCACTGTAGAAAACATCGTTTGAAGCCATGATCTAGTGTTTCGGTTTGATTTGTGTTTTTCATAAAATTGTGTTGGGTTTTCTAAAAGTGTGGTCACATAGGCGCACGGCTTTGTCGGCGAATCTCTGTTCGTTCTTCTGTACAACCTTGGTATGTCATTGACTTGACGAAGAACTGATATACTCTCACTGCTTAATATTCTAATAATTGAACTGCTAATGTTGCTCATTTCATTCTTAAGCTGTTCTTCACCTTCACCTAAACTCACTTTAAACAACAAAAATTAACGCTTGAAGTTAAGAAGAAAAATTTATCCCTTACATTTCATACGATTTGTCGTGTCTTCTGACAACTTTGTTAGTTGATTTAACACTATTGTTTGAAATTCTGGGAGTTTCTTGATTAAAAATTCGACATCGGTATAGAAATATACTAGGAAGTCTATATCGGTTTTTGATGCCTCAGAATTCTACAGAATATGTAAAAATTAATTTATTATGTAAACAAATCAATCCTGATAGACAAGACATACTGGTTTAGTAACTTCATTTATCCAAGTAACATAGCGAGAAATGATTTGTAACGACAGTTTCCAAAATTTGTGTGCCAACGGTTGCAAGAAGACACCAGGTGCCCAACATCTGTGTAAACAGCGCCAAACATGCTCGGTGGCAACTAACTTCCATTCGTTTGATATTGACTTCCAGTCACTCTGAGCGAAACTAGATTCTATATCTTTTGCAATCTCTTGAAACCTAATATTTAAAAGGAAACTTTTAATTATGATATTATCATATAAGCGCTTAAGTTCCCCACCAGCATTGGAAAGAGAAGAAGGGAGCCATGGAAAAGAAAGCAGCTGGGTCAGGACCGAAGTTGGTCAAATATAAAACAAGGTGTAGAGATTAGTGACCGTTAATCGATAGTTATTCAGATATCGTGAGATGCGGTCGGGTGTGATGTAGGTTTCAGAAAAACATTTTCTTTATCGTGCCAACGTTTCGATCTTTTATTGAGATCATCTTCAGGGCTCAAAGTGTTTGTCTTCTGTGTAATTGTGCCATCCTTGTGTGTCTCAACACGACACACAAGGATGGCACAATTACACAGAAGACAAACACTTTGAGCCCTGAAGATGATCTCAATAAAAGATCGAAACGTTGGCACGATAAAGAAAATGTTTTTCTGAAACCTACATCACACCCGACCTCATCTCACGATATCTGAATAACTATAAAACAAGGGTTGGTTTTGTGCAGTAATATTTTAACAGAATAAAGGAAAAAATGTACGAGGACGAGGGAAACGAGATAATGACTGGGGACAGGCATGCCGGAGGAGACAAACTGGGAAAAGGCCATCTTGGATTGAGTGATCACCCTAACTTAAATTTTAAAGTGGTTTTGGTGTGTGAAAAATATACCTGAGTTGAAAATAAATGGGGAGACTCCATTTATCCATAAAAGTACTGAAACTAGTATGAGAGTTTAGTTCAAAAAGTGTTTCTTCATCGCATTTTTCATAAAGTGTAGAAAGGAAAGCCAAAGTTTCGCTGTATCTCTACAATATAAACATTTTAATATTACAACATAGGAAAAAAAATAGTGAGAAATAGTGAGCATACCTGATAAAATACATCTGGGTCCCCCGCAGCGTAAATTGAAGGGAGATTTAATTCTAACCGTTTTACAACTTCTGGCCAAAAACTCCTCAAGAAAAACTTGCATCTATTTTCTTTTAAATTCCTACCAATTAAATTAAGTGTTTTAAAATGAATAATGACCAAATTATAATTATAACTTCAAATTAAACTCACTTATTAAATTCTGAGGAAACATCCAATAAAATTTTCATATTATTTTCAAGAAATTCGATAATTTTATCGTACAAGGCAGCCAAACCTCTGGGCAACGACCGTAGATTGTTTTCGTTTATTAATTTTTCCATTACTGGTGATACTATTTTATTTTGGTACAATCTAAAATTCACAAACTATTATATTAAAAGTAGCTGTGTGAACTCTATCAACTCATTCCAAATCTTATTTATTTAAACCAATTCACCTTTAATCTAAGGTATTGGTTGAGATGAAAAAGCAAATGTCACCTACGACCTTTAGCTCAAGACACGACTGCTCTAACACCTGAGCTATTGTGACTCAAGTGAATAGAGCAGCAATATATTGAGCCGAAGGTCATGGGTTCAAATAATGCTTGTGACATTAGCTTTTTCATCTCAACCAAGACCTTAGATTAAAAGTATAACTAAATAAAATAATTAATACGGGCAAGTATGACTGCTAAATACATATGAATTTTATTTATTATTGAACAATGTCAATTCTACAAAAACCACAGTAATAAAATTACCTTTCTGCATTTTCAAGTTTGTCAAGAGTATGGTAAAAGTCGAGCGACTGACCAAGCATTCCTCTCCCAGCTTCACCTGAAGAGAGAGCCTCAAGGAATATTTTGTCCACACATCCAATCAAAAGATTTCCGACATACTCAAAATCCTTTAAACAAAACAAATATTTAAAAATTGTGACGCTACAAAATCAAATTATACATACTTCTAAATCATTTTGACTAAGGTCTTTACGGCATTTCTGGACGTGAAATTCCAACTGGCAAAATTCGGTCGTGGCCCGTTCCAATAATAGTAAATTGACAGAAGAATCTCCCTCAGTAGAAGAAGATAGAATGGTTTTGAGTTTTTTTAACGACACATGAACACGGCTAAGGCTTCTCAAACTACGTTTCTTTTCCCGTAGTTCATGTCGTAAAACCAAATGATTTGATATCTCACTCATGGCACTGTCAAGACTAAATCGGACTTGCTGAAATGATACAAACATAAACGTTTAAAAATTAAAAAAAAAAGTTCTGAATCTCTTACCAGAAGTTCTTCCCTGAGTTGTCCTAAAGGTGTTTGTATTTTTTTTATAGCCTTGTCCAAACCGATCAGATTGCTGGATAAATTGACAAAATCCGCATAGTCCTTGTTTATGAGGTCAATCAGAGCTGATCTTAAAACTTTAAGGTAAACACCCAAGTCATCCCTCATTGTTTCGAGATTGGCCTTGTTTCGATGATCTTTGAGAAACTTGTCAACGGAAAATGAATCCTGAAACAATCATCCAATCAATTCAAGCCTAAAATGAGAGCTTTCATATTTTCATCCAACTATGTACATTTATTACATTTATAATAATGTGACAGTAAGTTTAATGGGAGGAATATTAATAGTTAAAGAGGTGTTTCTTTTAAAATAATTGTATAACAACCAGTGGGTATTAACAATGATCTTTTTAAGAAACATTGAAAAAAAAAATTCAAGTAAATTTTTACATACAGGCAAAGCCTATTAAAAATGGGATAATGTGGCCACAAGGGTTTTACAACTTGATACGATGCTCACCACTGTAAGGAAAAGGTCCCAGGTTCAAGTTCAGAGCTACTGGATTCGAACTCATTGGACTTACAAATGGGCTTTTAGAAAAATGGAATAGTATAATATTAAAACCAATTTAAAAAATATTGATATTTATATTATATAAACATTCATAAATATACGTACAAAATATAAAGGAATAGAGGGAATATTAAACAGTTGGTTATTTGAGGATTACTGATTTGGGATTTAAAGAGCGATGGTTTGTTACTAAAATCAAGATCTGAGTGTGCATTTAAAGGGCTATTTTTAAGGTAGTTGCTTTTGTGGGAAGGAAGGAAGAACATTTTGTTGAACCTCGAGACATTTGGAAGATTGAAGGTAAGAAGAGAGAGAAGTGTAGTAGAATTGGTCATACTGTTGAAGAATTTGTACAAAAAGATTGAAGTAGGTTCGTCTGTTCTTGTGAATTAGTAAGTTAAAGAGGTCTAACAAAGGTGTAAAGTCATGTGCAAGTCAAGGGATTTTGAATTTATAGGCCACATATTTAGGAATTTATTTTGATTCAAATGATTTGATATGGTTATTGAATGAAGAAGAACAAAATAAAGAGGCATAATTTACATAGAACCGTGTAGGAACTAGTATAGAAGTTTGTGTAAGTTAGCATGCAAGTCAGTGCTTTGGATATATTGCCAAGAGATTTGTAAGACAATCAAATGATGATGGATATTAGGAAACGGGTTTTTTGTTCACCAAGTACTGTGACCTTCTGGCTTATTGTACTTTCCTAGTTCCTAGTTCAGAACAATCAACTCGATCTTTCGAAAAAGTACTAGAACATTTAGTTTTTAAATTTCATTTGTTCCCTTAGTGATTACAGATTTTCACAATTATTTGCATCAACTGTACACTTTTATATTTTAATTTTAATGAAACATTGTCAAGATGATTGATTAGTATTTACAAATTTGTTCAACAAGCCTAAATTAATTGAATTTATAAATTTAAAATTATTTTCTTTGAATTTTGTAACCAACTTGTGTTCAATTATTAGCCATTTTTCTCCACCTAATAGGACTTCCTCCATGAATGCCGATCATCTTTGAGGTTCAAAGTACAGTCATAAATAATATGCTTCCAATTTTGTCATTCGCATTGCACGGGCACTCAGGGCCATCGATGATCTTAAATCGATGAAGATATGAAAAGTTTTTACCATGTCCTGTATTGGTTTTGATCGATCGTGATATTTCCATTCTTATTCTTTGTTTTATGCCAAGAAAAAATAGTTTGGTTACTGCAGCCTGCATTGTTGTTCATTCATTTTCCCACTTTGCCAAGGACCATTTGGTAGATGATGGGTTTTGGTCTGCGAGTCAATGAACTCGCGAGTGAAGACAGGCCCAGTAGTGGCTGTGTACCGGTTAAGGTCCATCTGTGTGGCCATATTTTCGAGGTAACTTTTTGGTGCTTTTGTAAAGTTGTCATCTTCTGCAGCTTCCTTTGCCATAGTGTCTGCTTGTTCATTCCCCAATATGCGCTTTTATCCACTGTAATGTTATTGTAAGTTATTCCTGAGAACTTTCAATTACCTATAGATTTATGTATTCAGATTTAAGTGATTCGATTTATCTTTGATCATATTCAGTGCAACCATACTATCTGTATGTATTTTTGCAGTTCTATTTGTCACATTTTCTTCTGTATTTATTTTTCAAAACCCACCCACATTGTGAGAAGTTCCGTTTGATTATTGCTGCACCAATTAGCTAATTTCAATTTTGTTGTCAATCCTTTCCCCTTTGTTATGTCTCTGTTGAGCTGTTGCTTCACATTCAAAGATGATATGAATGGCAGTTTCTTCCTCCTCATTGCATAATCTATAAATGGGGTCATCATTGAATATACACATGTTGTATAGATGTTTTCTCACCGTGCCCTGTCACTCCTCTGACTTTAGCCCCTAGACCCTGCAGCAGGGAGTTTGCCAGTCTGGGTTAGGGTTGTTTTGGGTGCCCATCTCCTCTAGAATTTATCCACTTCTACTTTTAACTTTTTTGGATCTACTCTTTGATGGAGGATTCTGTTTGCTTTTGGTATCCAAAGAATAGGACAGGGCTTCTATTTGTCTTGCACGTCCTCCTCAGGCTAGGGATAAGGTAAAAGAGGCGGCCACAAGGCCTACTGCACCTAGACCTGAATAGATCTATTGTGCTCCTTCCTCTGGCTAGTGTATCTGCTTTTTCGTTTCCCAAAATTCCGTTATATCCTGGTACCCGAGATCTCATCCGGCTGTAGTCAAACGAGTTATGTAGAGTTTAATTTGTTGTCATGTATGATATCTAAGTCTTTTATTTCAGTCTGTCTGCTGAGGAGAGTGATATTTAAAGTATAGTCAAACTAGACGGTTTATTTTTACGAGAGTAAGTGATAATATTGCATTCACTCTCAACAACTATGGAAATAAAACTTTCATTACTATTAACAATAAAATGACTTTGTTTCCAAGAATCGTCAAAACAGGAAGCCCAGCTTAAACAGGATTCTCGGGTGTCATTTCTACCCGCTATCTATATGGAGGCAAGAAATTGCATTCTCCAACTAGGTGGGACACATGAACAACTTTTCTCTACATTCCAGACATATATGCCCGATTTAGCCCAAAAGTAAGTGTCTGTGTGTCAACCTCGCTGGCTTATTAATCAAGTGAGGATGACCCCCCTTCTACAAGTCAGATCCTCTACGGCCACCTATGCTCTGTACTATGTTGATGACCTATTTAATAGGTCGTAATTTTCCATTTTGCTTGCTTGACAATAAATTAATTATAAAAAAGAAATAAATACTATTTGGAGATCGTGAGATGCGGTCTTGTGTGATGTAGGTTTAGAAAAACATTTTCTTTATTGTGCTGTTTCTTTCTTTCTTTAGATCATCTTCAGGGCCTGGGATTTATAAACATTGTTTACATTATATAAATACATGTAAGATGTGAAAATGAATTTATACAATGATGTACAAAAAGTAGAAATTTTAGGTTTAATCAAAGTAGTTGTACTAACTCAAAGTGTGTGTTTTCTGTGTAGATGTGTCACGGTTGTGTATCGTGTTGGTCATGTTAATAATATATAAATGTTTTTTTGTTTGATTTTAAAGGAATGGGGAAGGAAGTTGAGATAGAAATTCATTTTTTTATGAGTAGTCGGCCGCTTTGAGATGAAAGGGACCAACAATGGGAAAAAATGGTAATGGTTTTTCATCCGGGCTTAGTTAACTTGTTAAATTATTAGGGAAAGGAAGGACAAATTGTTACTGATTTAGACTATAGAAATTGTTTGATGTGTGATGATTGCTTTATATGTCGTATTATATGTTTTGTGCGTTATTGATACCGAATTTGATTTGGGCTGAGTTTGCATATGTTTGTTCAGTAATCGATGCTGTGTTTATCTCTGTTGATATAAACCGTTTCTAAAAAGTTGGTGTTGGTGTTTTTTCTGAACCTACATCACACAAGGCCACAAACACCACACAAGACTACATCTCACGATCTCCAAATCATCATTAATCAACGGTTAATAAATACTACAAAAAATAGAAATAAACTTGACTCTAACAACAAGAAGATTAAAATTATAATAAATTTCTGTAATTTTAAATATTTTAAAGTTTTAACACTGATTTTTTAGGTGTCCTAACTGGTTTTTGAACCACAATTTTGATTGCAACAATGATTTTACATGTCTGTTCAGAACATTGATTCTCTACAGGCAAGAAGAATTAGATTTGACTATATTTTTCTGTACAAATTAATAAATAACGTGATCTCAAGTCCTGAACTAGTTTCTTATATAAGGTTCAATGTATGTAAATACAAAATTTTAATTTATCGTCATTCACTGTCCCTCACTTCTTCAATTCAGTTCCACTCTCCCATTGTCAAACATTAAAATAGTACTAAATATCTATTATAGTGCTAAGGGTGAAAATATCTGTTCTATTTCAAAGTTTTATTCACAGGGCAAATCATCTCTCTTTTTTTAAAATACAAATCTTGAAATTTACAAAGCCATTTTTGTCTGTCGACTATAACTGTTTATGTGATTTATTTTGTGAATTTATAACACTGGCACTTTGCGTTCATTTTTCAGAATGTATGAGTAGAATTATATCATATTTGATTAACTATGATCAAAAATGATTTTATTAAGAAAGTATGTACATTTGAGGTGAAAGGGGATGACAATGGGAAGAGGGTAATGGCTTTTCGTTTGAGCTTAGTTATCTTTCCAGGATTATTACGGAAAGGACGGATAAATTCTTACTGATTTAGACAACGTAGGTTTTATATGTTGCATTATATATTTTGTGTGTTATTAATAATGATTTTGATTTGATAGCATGGCTGCAGCTGAGTTTACATGTGTCTGTTCGGTAAATTATCTGTGTTGATGTAAACCATTTCTAAAAATTCACTAATTTCGTGGTCCGCTTGACCAATTAATATATTACAATTAATTAAGGTTTTTAGTTGAGATAAAAAAGTCAATGGCACGAGCGGGATCAAGCGGATCGAGGTCACGATAGCTCAAGTGGTAGAGCAGCGGCGTATCAAGCCGAAGATCGTGGGTTCGCATCCTGCTCGAGCCATTGACTTTTTATCTCAACTAAAAACCTTAATTAATTGTAATATTTCTAAAAAGTTGGATGATTTTTCTAAACCTGCATCACACAAGACCACAGACACCACACAAGACTACATCTCACAATATCCAAATCATCATTAATTAACAGTCACTAAATACTACAAAAAATAGAAATAAACTTGACTAAGAACAAGAAGATTAAAGTAATAATCAATTTCTGTACTTTTAAATAATTTCAGCACAATTATGTTCAAATATTAATTTGTAATGATTTTTTTGCTCATAAGATTGTAGATGTGGCGACATTGACAGGTTGTCACTGATAATGATTTGATGAGGTTTGCCTGCAGACAGGCCTTTCTAAGCTCTTTTCCACTGGTGAAAGTTGGCTAATTTTCGCAATCTTTTCTACCAACGGGTGTAAAATTTTAGAAAAAAATTTGCATTTACAAACGAAAACCGTTTAAACGGCGAAATTTCACCTTGACGAAGCTGGAGCTGTCGAAACACAAATTTGACGGGCCGAGTGGAACGACCGAGTCCTCTTTGTCGGCCTCCATCTCCTGCGAGGCTTTCCTTCGGGAAAAACTAGGAGGTGGATTGGAAAAAAAATTAAAATAAAATAAAACCAGTCGGTGGCGAAGAAAATATAAAATAAAAAAAGACCCGCCCGATGAGGGTTTAAAAGAAAACGAAACCTCTCCGATGATTAACCACGTCACCCTTTATCGTACTGCTGACTGACAGGCACGCCAGCGAAGGGGCAATTCATTTTCTATGACTGTACCTCATGAAACATAAAAAAAACTAGCTAATAGAAAATCAATTGCTTTTGTATACAATCAAAGTTTTAAAATTATAAGACCTAATTTATAATTAATCAATGCATTAAGTACATTCTACTCCAAGTTTAAAAGTTTAGATTGGGGTGGAGAAATTGTGACAGCCTGCCAGGCAAAGACAAATTTTAATTTAAATTCTATTTTCACTTTTATTTTAATCAAAAACCTATGCAAAAGCCTATGTTTCAGTCATATAATCACCAGAGTAATCAATTTATATATAAATATATATTTTTTTAAATTGCTACTTTTTTTTTTTAAATCCTTCTCCCGGACGTTAAAAGAAAATGTTGATTGATTTAAGAAATTTATAAATTAAATCCAAGACCTTCATGTTGTTACTTGCCAACAGTGTTTCAAGATTTATTGGACCCATTATACTGGGGTCCCTATACAGATCATCCAATAATTGTTTCCTCTGGTTATTGTACTCTGGGCATTGTAATATTAGATGACTGGGATTTGATGGACTGTCGCAAATTGGACAGTTAGGGGAAGTGGTTATTCCAATTCTATGCCTATAACTCCCCCACAGGCCATGGTTAGTTTTGATTCTGAAAATAGTAGAGTAGAATTCCTTTTGCCTGCCTCCTTCCAAAAACCACGGCTTTGCTTTAAGCTTTGGAAATAAAGCTCGATAGTAATCGCCAGCTGTTGCTGAGCTGTATTCTTTATCCCATAGATTGGAACACAATTTGTTCAAAAAAAAATTTTCCCTTTCAACGAAGGAACTTTCAACTGATGGGATACACCATATACAGTGGCCTCCTTCACCAACGCGTCCACTGTTTCGTTATGAAGAATACCCGCATGACCTTTAATCCAGCATATTATCACAGTTTTTCCATCTTTTTTTAGCTCAAAAATCTTTCGGTAAACATCAGCAATGATATAATTATTAACTTTGCAGCTTGGGGATACATTACTTATACTATCTACAGCGCTTCGACAGTCCGTTAATATGCAGAATTTAGTTTCATTCCTTTTTTTTATGTATTCAAGCGCTTTAGCTATGGCGGTTAATTCCGCAGTGTAGACAATAATTGAGTTTGGCAGAGCATACTGTTCTTTATGTTCACTTTTGTAATCGAAAATAGCACAACCTGCCCTGCCATCCAAGAGTGATCCATCCGTAAAAATTTGCCGGTGGTCTGGATAGTTTTCATTTTATAATATTGGTAGAAATCTGTTTGCATGGTTCTCCTCTTATGTAAATAACAAGTATCAAATTATTACAATTAAGCAATGTCAGTTTTTCAAATATGCTTCTTCTATTATTCCACAAGGCTATGATCTTGTTCCACTTTTGTTTCTTCTATTTATTAACAACATTTCAGCTGTTTTTCTGGCACTCAATTTCTAAGGTTCGCTGATGTTCTTAAACTATTTAAGGCCGATAAATCAAGTCATACATCCAGACAGCTTACTTCTCTTCACACACAGTGCTCTTTGAATAATACTTTTTATCTCTAAATCTTTTTTCTAGAATTACAAGCTCTTTTGCCTTAAACTTCACCTATTCTATTAATAATGAAACTTTTCCTAAAATTGATGCAATTAAAGATTTAGGTATTCACTTTAACTATCAATTGTCCTTCAGTCACTGCATTTGCTCTAAAGCTCTATAAATTGTGTTTTTAATTTACTAGTGAATTTTTTTTTAATATAGAAATATTGAAACCACACTTTTACATATTTTGTTCGACCAATTATTGAATTTTCTTCTATTGTTTAGTCTCCTCACTACTCCTCTCAAATCAAGAATATCAAAACGTTTTAACACTGATTTTTAACTGGTTTTTGAACCACAATTTTGATTGCAACTATGCTCTCATACATCTGTTCTGAACATTGATACTTTAGAGGCAAGAATAATTAGATTTGACTATATTTTTCTGTATAAATTATTAAGTAATGTCTCTAAATACAAAATTTTAATCTATTGATATTCAATGTCCCTCACTGCTCCAATTCAGTTTCACTCTCCCATTGTCAAACATTAAAATAGTACTAAATATCTATTATAGTGCTAAGGGTGAAAATATCTGCTCTATTTCAAAGTTTTATTCGCAGGGCAAATCATACGTCATCTAAAAAAATCTCTTTTTTAAAATACAAATCTTGAAATTTACAAAGCCATTTTTGTCTGTCGACTATAACTGTTTATGTGATTTATTTTGTGAATTTATAATACTGGCACAGTGCTTTCATTTTCTAGAAACTATGAGTAGAATTATACCACATTTCATTAATCATGATCAAAAATGATTTTACTCATTTGTATATTTTTGTTTGATGAAAATTAAATATATTGGGATATTTTTTCAAAATTGGTCTGTTTTGTTATAATAATGTTGGTATATTATTGATGTAATATTACTTTCTTAGGAAGTTTATTGTTTTCTAAGGTGAAAATTATATCTGATAGAAATTAATTATTTTTTGTTCGTTTTTTGTGAGCAAGCTGTTGGTAGAAAGGAATGGGAAATTTTGCGTTTTTATACAGACACTTCTGTCTGATTATTTATTACTTATACTTGACAATAAAATATCATTTTTATTTAGCTTTAAATTTGTTTTGTAACATCCGAATTTTCGGATTATTATTATTATTTTTCCGTCTGAATATAAACGGGTTTCACTTCGAATTGATAAAGTGCCCACTACAGAGGCATGCGCTCGGCCTTGTGATAATTTTGCCATCTTTCGTCCCGTTTTGTAAACATTTTGTCAATAAGGGATCAAAATTTGATAGAGGAAATTTTCCGATTTTTCACTAGTTCGTGGAAAGCGGATTTTGTTAAAGGAGAGGAGAAGAATCGACGTAGAAATACTTTGAAGAAAGAGGAAAACGACTTGAGACTCGATGGCTGACAACGAGCAAAAGGCTCAGCAGTTGATAGCTGAGGCGGAGAAAAAACTGACAGGCAACAAAGGCTTCTTCGGTTCCTTATTCGGGTAAATAAATGGATCTACTGTTTTTTAATTTTCTTTTAAGAATAGAGATCCTCTATATTATTTTCTTTTACCATCTTTTTTTTTTTAATTTCCATTATAGGGTAATAATGATAAATATACTTATTTTTTAATTAAATCTCAAAGATAAAAACGTATTTACAAATCTGTATGAACGTTGTGATTTCATTTCTTTCAGTTTTCAACAATTATATTGGAGAGTTGACTTGCTTTCTTTCATGACTCATTGCAATTGCTGAGTCATCGATAAGTTAGCACACAATTGTAATGGGTATTGGTTATTTATTTATTTATAGCAATGGTGTGCAACTAGTTTTTCCTGAGTCTTATGGTTTACAAACTAGTGGATCAACCACCTCTTGAGTGTCAAAATATTACTTTTAAAAATTGAATTTTTATTTATGAATTTAAAATCAATCTTCTCAGAGTCAGGGCTGGGGGCTTGAAGGCTACCCAGAGGTTGTGACACGTTATATCTTTCGGGCTTATATGCTCCCAGACCCAGCGAAGAGCTTTCGGATCCGAGCTTATATGTTCCAGGCCCAGTGAAGACCTATATGAGTCGAGCTTATATGTTCCAGGCCCAGCGAAGAGCTTTCGGATCCGAGCTTATATGTTCCCAGGCCCAGTGAAGAGCTATATGAGTCGAGCTTATATGCTCCCCAGGCCCCGTGAAGAACTTTCTGATCCGAGCTTTATGTTCCCAGGCCGAGTGAAGAGCTATCTGATTCAGGCTTATAAGATCCCCGGGCCAGGTGAAGAGCTATCTGATTTGGGCTTATATGCTCACCCACCCATTGAAGAGCTTTCGGATCCGAGCTTATATGTTCCCAGGCCTAGTGAAGAGCTATCTGATTTGAGATTATATGCTCCCCCACCCATTGAAGAGCTTTCTGATCCGAGCTTATATGTTCCCAGGCCCAGTGAAGAGCTATCTGATTTGGGCTTATATGCTCCTCCACCCTAGAAGAGCTTTTGGATCCGAGCTTATATGTTCCCAGGCCTAGTGAAGAGCTGTATGATTGATTTGAGATTATATGCTCCCCCACCATTGAAGAGCTTTCGGATCCGAGTTTATATGTCCCCAGGCCTAGTGAAGACCTATATGATTTGAGATTATATGCTCCCCCACCATTGAAGAGCTTTCGGATCCGAGTTTATATGTCCCCAGGCCTAGTGAAGAGCTATATGATTTGAGATTATATGCTCCCCCACCCATTGAAGAGCTTTCGGATCCGAGCTTATGTTCCCAGGCCCAGTGAAGAGCTATAGGATTTGAGCTTATATGCTATCTCATTCGGGCTTAGATGCTCCCCAATCCTTGTGTTGGCTATCCTTCAGTGATTCAGGCTTGCTTATGCCCCCAGGCCTTTTTGTCCCATTCTAATATTTATTTTTTTATTTTTTTGCGTTTTATGAGCTATAGCCTGACCCCCATCTATTGGGCTGAGGTTGTACCTAATGTGTAGCAGACACCACCCACACCCTTACTTCCCATCCTCATCATCAACGGATCACTCTTTACTCTCCCTTCTGTTCACATTCTGGCTTCTCTCTCAAACTTTTGCGAAATTGCGACAGAATAATTTTTCTGGAAAATAATTCGACTACAATATCTCAGCCTACTTGGTTTTGCCCTACTTTAAACTACCTCTCACTATTGCCCTTCGCAACCTGCCAAATGCTGCCCTCAGTTGTAGATTTACATCTTTTTCATTCAGAGTAATTTTTGAAATATATTTTTGTTTTTGTTGTACTCATTTATATATATTTATTTTATGTACATATATATTTTAAAACTCTGTATTCATGTGTATGTGCAGAGTTGATTTAAATAAAACAGTACTCAAAATTTATTTTGATTTTTGGTTATTATGTTTGAATATACATAATGAATAATTTTTATGATAAATAATTTTTTTGTTTAAAAACTCAAGCACATCTAGCAATTCTTTTTTTTAACACAAAACATACCTTAAAAATTGTAAACTATGTAATGTGGTAATAACTAATTAAAAACTTATGTTGTATTATTGAGCAGAGGTGGCTCGTCTAAGGTTGATGAAGCGATTGAATGCTACACAAGGGCTGCGAATATGTTCAAAATGGCCAAGAAGTGGGGAAATGCCGGGAGTGCCTTCTGTGAAGCGGCTTCACTCCATGCCAAAGTTGGCTCGAAGCATGATGCCGCTTCTAATTTGGTTGACGCTGCGAACTGTTTCAAGAAATCAGACCCTAACGGTAAGTTATGGCCTATTTTTTAAAAACATTTTTAATGGAACTTCTGGCACCTTATTATTATTTTTAATTGGCCCTTGCAGACATGGTAAAAATCTCTTCAACTCAATTAAATGTATGTACCTACTATGTTGTGGCCTAAGCTAAGTTTGGCAGGCCTCAGGGTACCGGATATTCCGCTTCATTCACACTAATAAATACATTCACACTGACTATAAACTTTCATACTATATGAACAATTAAAAATTTGGGTTGGTGTGTCTGTGGGGTACTGTTCTGCCACAGACTCACCCACACTCACCCATAAACATTCATTTTAATAAATACATTAATAAAATCTGGGAAGTCACTGGAGTATTTGACATTCTGCTATGGCCTCTCCCATTTCACTCTAAACACAATTACCCTGAACAACTAGCCCAATTTTGTGGGTCTCGACATTGCCACAAACCCATACACTCACACTTACTCAATTAATCATTGATGGGTCTGCAGGGTAGTCTATATGCTGCCACAAACTGACCCATTCACTCACTGATCATGCTAATAAATACATTCATTCAATATGATCAAATAACTAACCTAGTTTGGTGGGTCTGTGGGGTTCTTCATATTCTGCCACAAACTCATTTACTCAAACACTCACGCTAATAAATTCATACTTTCTAGATGGGAAAAACTATGGAAAGTCATCATTATCCGCTTCAGGTATTCGATCGAGTATTAACTGCATCACTGCTGTTTCTTAAAATGTATTAGCCAAGGGGCATCTCCATGGCCTTTTGAAGATGGCAGAGATTTTGTAGATGCAATGTGGCATTTTAAGAGGTGCTCAGGGTTAGTCTGGTGTGGCCAATTTGTAATTGGGCCATCATTATCATTTTTTTTATCAATGTTCTTGGCCCACACTTTGACGACAGTTTTATTTCCCTTTAATTTATCAGTCATTTCAGCCTCACAAGAGTATTTGGGTCATGCTGCTCGTTTGGCCGCTTGGTCTGCTTTTTCATTTCCTTCTATTCCAACATGGCCTGGAATCCAGGCAATATTGATTTTTTTCGTATTGCCTGTATTAGTGGCTGGGTTGCCATTACTGATGGCCAAGACCTCACTGATATAATTATAATTATTTTTGAACATTGTTATGCTTTATTCAAAAGATATCGCAGTATAATTTCATTGATCATTAATTTAATTCAATTGTTTAAGTACAGATAAGTATGTTTTCAAATAAGACTAATTTTAAACCTTTTATTTTTTTAGAGGGTGTAAATTGCCTTTTAAAAGCTATTGAAATATACACTGACATGGGGAGATTCTCAATGGCTGCGAAATACCACCAAACCATCGCCGAAATGTATGAAACGGAGGCGGTTGATTTAGAAAGAGCCGTACAACATTACGAGCAGGCAGCAGATTATTTCAAAGGAGAAGAAAGTAACTCATCTGCTAATAAATGTATGCTTAAAGTGGCTCAGTACGCCGCTCAACTCGAAAATTATGACAAAGCAATTAGCATCTATGAGGGCGTAAGTTATTAAAGCTAAAGCTGAATATAATTTAAAAAATTGACATTTATTATTATTACTATTTTGTAGGTTGCAGCGACATCTCTAGATAATTCATTGTTGAAATATAGCACGAAGGATTATTTCTTTAAAGCTGCCCTTTGCCATTTATGCGTTGACGTTCTTAATGCTCAACAAGCAATGGAGAGATACGCAGATCTCTATCCAGCATTTCAAGATTCAAGAGAGTATAAACTTTTGAAGGTAATTCGATCGCATTTGAAATAGCTTTAGATCGTTTATTTAAATTAAAATAATTTTTCAGGTTTTGATCGATCATATCGAAGAGCAGAATGCAGACGGTTTTACCGAAGCAGTTAAAGATTACGATTCAATATCAAGACTTGACCAGTGGTATACAACAATACTTTTACGTATCAAAAAACAAGTTAACGACAACCCTGACCTGCGTTAAATTTGTAAAAAAAAACATCTATATTGATTCCATTTCTTCCTTTATCTTGCAATGTCATTTCATTAAGAAATGACAAACTTATAATATACAGATGCAGCAGACAAAATTAAAAAAAAAAATTGTTTATTAAATGCATGCAAATTAGTTTGTAGGTTGAAATATGAGGCACATTTTTTGTTCAAGTCTAATCGTGACTGCTCTCCTCCCCTGAACAACAATAAATTGCTTCTATTTTTTAATTTGCTTTAAAAAAAAAGTTTTTTTATTACAGTTACTCAATCCTTTATCAATTTTGAAAGTTGTTAAATCTTAAATCAGAATAGATTTAAGATAGTTATTGTATGAGTGGTATTTATCAAATACTAACAATAATTGTTAATAGTGTGAAATATATGTAGTAGATGAATAAATTGATAAACACTTAAGTTAACAAAATTTAATGAGGATTCAAGAAAGGAGCACATTAACACGAGTTGGCATTTTGTGTAATTGTAATATTGCTAGTTGTTATTGCTGTTTTAAGGCAATTTAATAATTTAATATTATGTTTGTCAAATAATAACAAGTTCACATTCCGCTCTTTGGACATTTTATTTTGTTTTTAATAATCGATATTTTATTGTTAAATTTTGTTATTTGGGGATGGTTCCAAATTGATAATAATAATTAAGGCATTTGATAATTAATCTGCACCTTCATGGGGCAAAAAATCGCACGTATAGTTCACATTATAAAACTTTAGTTCAATTAAATATAAACAATTATATATAGAAAAGCTTGTTTGAGTGTCAAAAATGTAATATTGTATATTATCAGACATTTGAATGTGATCGGTAGTTTTTGTTTTGCATGTTGATCTAATATTATTTTAGAAGATTTTTTTTTTAATGTAAATATCTTTTTGTAATTTATGTAAAAATGTGTAATGTTATAATGCCTAATGCCTATTTATATAAAGAAAAGATGTATTGAAATTTTGTTTATAGGTTCCTAAACCTAAAAACTTTTATAGGTTTATATAAATATACAGTGGACCCCCGTATAACGCACTCCCATAAAACGGCAAAAAAATTGCGACGTACTCATACAGCACGATAAACATTCCCAAATAATGTGTAAGATAAATTTAACATTTTCAAAATTGCAATATTTGAAAGTGAATCACATCTCAATAGCAATATGCGGTAACCGTTACAATTTAGAGACATGCTTAGATTTGTATAAATTGGTCTGATAATGTATGTCCTGTATAATGCGATCTCCTATTAATCAGAATGTATGCCCCGTGTTGTATGGGAGTCTACTATATATTGTTTAAATGACACTAATATTTAAAAATATATATTATTTGTTTGAAATATACTTGTTTTTGTTTACCTGTTTACCACCTACATGATATAAATAATAGATAAAATATACATTTTTCTTAGCCAAGAATTTTGATCTCAATGAGAATTAATCAAGCAATCCACTTTACTCGACAGCAAACAGTACATTTAGAGGTCGGTGACGTGATCTTGTGATTTTTTTCTTTTTTTTAAACAATGATCAGCGTGGCACTCATCTCTTGAAAGTAATCTCCAGATAGCATGTAACTCAGCCTGACGTAGAACCTGTTTTCTAAAAAATTATGGCATTTTATCTTTGTGATCGATTTCTTGGCATTTCCGAACTGTCATGCTTTCTTGATGCCTTGGTTATTCTCACTTGTTTTGTTTGTTATGATGAGTTTGTCATCTTCAGTGATTGGCTTGTTTTTCTTTATAGTCTTTCAATAAAATGAGATGTAAAAGGTATGAAAAATAATGTCTACAAATGGTCTATGTGGGCTCTCAATTGGCCCAGAAGTTAACATTAACATGTTGACTGCGTCCTATGCTTGGCCATTTTGATTGCCCCCAGCGGAGCCGAGTAAAATAGCTCCTTGGCACATAAAAATAAAAACTTTCAACTATCTAAGTTTTAACTTCAATAATTTTACATATTCATACAAAATGGGTAAATCAGAGCTTTCCAAACTTTTTAGCTAACAGACCCCTTTTGATTTCTTTCCCGGTTCTGTTAACTTTGATATTCAAATCTTCTAAAATTGGTGGGTTTATGCCAATAATAATTATGAAAATTTTTAGGAGGGTAATTAAAATTTTTAGGGTTTTGAAAATTCCACTTGTTTTCTCTTTGATTCATTCAGTATGGAGGAGATTCATGGTAAAAGTAGTAACCCTTTCTATTACGATTTATAGGGGAACTGTCTCTCGACTTGTTGTTTATGGGTGACTTCCTTTCATATTTAAAATCAGGAATAATTTCCGGTTTAATGCCTAAACTCATATTTTTATTTCGTTGTTTTCGAGGTCTTTTACGTACTTCCAAAAATTCTGAGTCCAAATCTGAACTGTCCGTTGGAAAAAATTTACTTGACTTTTGGGCTCTATTTGTTAAAATTAATTCAATCTTAGATATTTCTCGATAAAGCTCTTCAATTGATTGTATTTTAACACGTGTTCCAATTAGACCTAAAAACTGCGGATTTACTCTTTCGAGAATGATTTGAATCGTTTCCTGTTCAGAAATATCCAAAAATTTTTGAATATTTAATTTGCTGGTCAACAAATTCTCTTAGGCTTTCTTTACTTGACTGAGGTCTCAAAAGATATTTGGTTTTTAATTTTAAAATTTGTTGAGGAGAAATATGAAATTTATACAGAGTCCCTTAAGATTTTAAAATTTATATTTTTTGTATTAGCTGCATTGTAAAGCAAATGACTAACTGAACCTGTCGTTTGTTCGGCAATAACGAATAAGATTTCTGATGTTAAAGAACGATAATGATTAAGAAGAGGTCTTAAAGCACACAAAAATGTAAATATTGTATCGGGATCATTTAGAACCAAATGTGGCAATTTATTTATTCGGTTTAAAAGTGATTTATGGAGTTTAGAAGCCCTTATAAATTTTTCTTCGAGTTGGCGTGATTGCCATCTTGTTTCTCGACAATCGCTTTCAGAATCGGATGACTGAAATTTAGGAACAAATTGTTTTTTACTTCCCTCTGAATCGGAACTGCGCGCTGCCGCAACCATCGCATGTGTTTTTGCATTCGGTTCCTTGATTTTTTGTATCTTACTTTCATTTTCCCTTTTATTATCCTCGTCAAGCCTATCTATTTCACTCGGTCCAGTCTTTTCTACAACCTCACCGTCCGATACCCCCGATGAAATGAATTTAAAATTTTTATTAATCAATTTTTTTAATATTGTGTCGGCCAAATTATCCACTAATTTGTTTCGGTGCTTTTTTGGAATACGGGGTAATTCTGGGCTATTACAAATTACTTCTCGAGCCTGGGATTTTAAAATATTAATAAATTCTTCCGATTGTAACGCTATTTCTTTAGCAGTCTTAATTTTATCAAGTCTGTTTGGCCTACTATCAGTGTCTTGTTCAGGTCCTTTTGTAGGAGTCTCAAAATCATTGCTTTCCATTATTTTTAAAAATTTATTTGACGTGAAATTAATCAATTAATAAAAGATGTCCCTTAAATTGTTGATTTAATTAAATTATGAGTAACTATTTATCTGGGTTAATGACAACAACTAATAATCAGTAATAAACATTTAACATAAACATTTTATAAATTAGCATTGACCAGTCCATTCCTAATTAGGTGATTGAGAGAGATATCACTAAGAAAACAAACATTAGATTGACATACTTAACTTTATTTACAAAATCCGGAACTAAAAAATCAAATTGGACAGAATAGAATCAATAGCTATATTGAACGAGCCAGAGATAGAATCAATAAAACGAGCCAATTTGAAAAGTAATAAAATATAAAAAGAGTAATTAATTAATGGGAAGAGTGAGTTGGTTTAGCTTGCACAACATGGATATATTGAGTTTAATTTTTGATAGCTGAGACGGATTTCGAATGGAGATGGGCATCTAAAGAGCTTTGGTATTTAGTTTTGGTGGCTGTAGATAGAAAATCCAGATTCGCATAGGTAAAATGTGGAAAATGGAAGGTCATGTTTTGCTTTTTCAATGAACGATTGTATTTTTTTTTTTTCCAGTTGGTGTCAAAAATGGGGGTAAGTATCGGACTCGAAAGTAGATTTCAAGGTGGAGTCTGAAGTAATGGCTATTAAACATTGGTATTAACCTGAAGATAGACTGGTTGGCTTTATCAAAACTGGAAATTGTTTAACCACCAATTGTAACTCAAGCTGTTGGAAAGTAGTGCTCAAAGGACATCTACCACCTTCGAAGGCGTTCACATATTTCATCAATCAACATACCTTTCGTAAGCTCCAGTTTGTTTTCTTAAAAAAATAAATAAAATAAAATAAAAATAACAGGAAAAGTCTCCATCTCTTCTTTTGAAACAGATTCAACCCAAAACTGAATTTTTCTTTTGAAGGCGTCTACTTTGTTGTTAGCATCAAAAGTTGTGATACTCTTTCCTTGCAAAGAAACTCATCTCATTCATTTTAATGAAACTAGCTTATAAATACAACAGTATACATTTCTCATCATTGAAAACATTGGCCAGTTTGACACTGTGGTCCATCAACAAGGTAAGACTTCAGAATGAAATTTCTTGTAATCGAAGGACATCCACCTCACTTTTGTATGGAGAAGCAGGAAATGTTGAAGGCATAGAATTGTGAGTCTTGACTTGAACAGCTGCAGTTTAATATAATTAATAATTTGAGCAAACTCATCCCAAACTTCTTAAATGAAGCTGGCATCTGTTTCACAGCCAAAGCATGTCTGGAGGAAACAATGAAAGCTGGTGCAAAATGAAAACTTTTGTTTTCAGTACTCATTGTTATTAGTTTTTTTAAATTTTATTTATTCATCCTCCATTTATTTTTGTAATTATTGCATTTTTTTGAAGTTTGGCAAGGGGTCCAAGGACCACATTTTGGGAAGAGTGGGATAATTGATTAATTAAAATAACCAAACACAAACAGATGAGTGCGTGGCATGCACCGTGTTTTATGATGGTGCGGCGTCCATTTCATTGTTGCCTCCATCGCAATGTAGCGTTTACATGATGGAATTTATGCGATTTGGCATGCGCTTGAGGTAATTCGAGAGGGCTCTGCGTATCATCTTCCCCCGACCCCTTCACTGTAGTAACTGCTGTCTTTGATAGGTCCTCTGTTGACCATCTCATTGTGTTCTTGTTGGAGAAATACAGCGAACTGGAGCATTGGCAAAATGGTCATGACTGTCTGGGAATAGGTCTTAGATCCAGCCCTCTGATATTAAAAATGCATTAAAAACATGATTAAAAGAAAATGGCAGTATCAGTGGGTCAGCAGAGAAGCTGAGAGTAGCACTGTCGATAGGTGCCCTCTGAGCATCTGACACAGAAGTAGGGTCATCCTCAACCTAAGAATAGGCGATGTGAGGTTGACGTACAGACACTTCTTTTGGGTCAATGTGTCAGGCATATAAATAAAGGTTGTTATATGTGCTCCAACTAGTTGAGAGGTGCTATTCCTTGGCTCCATATAGAGAGCGTGTAGGAATGCACCCAAGAATTTTGCTTGAGCATAGCAGCAAGTATCTGGGTCTCCTGTTTGGAGTTTTAAAAGAAACAGTGTTTCTACTGCATATAATGTTTAGTAGTTATCTTGTCTTGTGTAAAGTGTGTTTATTTGTATGTTGAGACTGAAAGTATTTATTAGCATGAATGTGTAGTGTGAGAGAGCCGATGGCGGAATATTTAGTACCCCACTGACCCTCAATTAAATTAGTTATATATGTGTAAAGGCTGATGGAGGAATATCAAGTACTAACTAGTGAATGGTATGTAAACAAGAAAGAATGTATTTTAGAGTGAGAGAGTGAATGGGTTTGGATTTAGGAAATTATTGCGTTGGGGGCTGACATGATCTTGTTGGTAGCCCCTGGAGCCCAACCTTGGCGATTAGAAGGATAAGAGCGCAGTCTGACCCCCAACTGCCAACACCCGAGATGGGTGATTCTTGTTGCCTGCCGGTAATTTATTACAAATTACAAAAGCAGGAATTGCTGGCGAGCTCTGACAAGTGATAGGCTCAACTCTGTACATGTGCAGATTTGAGCTTATATCAAAATCAGTAATCAGCAAAATATAAGGATAATGTGTGGTGATTATTAGTGACCGTTAATTGATAATTATTCAGAAATTGTGAGATGCGATCTGGTGTGATGTAGGTTTCAGAACAACATTTTCTTTATCGTGCCAACGTTTTGATCTTTATTGAGCACAATTACACAGAAGACTTTGAGCTCTGAAGATGATCTCAATAAAGATCGAAACGTTGGCACGATAAAGAAAATGTTTTTCTGAAACCTACATCACACCAGACCGCATGATTTCGGAATAATTATAAGGATAATGTAAAATAGTAATTTAGTTGAAAACGAATCAAAGAATTTCTTTTTATTATAAATCATATTTGTGACCCTATTCCTTAATAAAAATAAAGGATGTTTTGGGATACATTTTTAAAACGAATAACTCATTGAAATACACTATTTTAATTTTAGTTTTTTTACTAGAAATATGTCTATTGATAACATTTATTAAAGGAGGCTATGAAAGAGTTATTTTATGTTGAAAAATTATCTCTTTATTTAGCTTAATTACTCTTAAATCTATAACAAAATGCAACAAAGATAAATTTCTTTTGATCACATTCACAAAATACAATATAACTTTTATTCTTTAATATTTAATTAAAATAATTAAAAACAACATACAAATAACATTATACACAATAATAAAGGTCACAGTAGATTGTGAACATATGTATAAGGATTATAATTATACTGTTAGTCTTTATTCCCAAGGGTGCATACAAACCTCAAAATTTACAAGATCCAAATAAACCAGAAATTATAGGAAATAAAAGGTCAATCGCACTAATGATAAACTAATCAAAATTGTATATTTTCAATAGCTTTTAATAATTAAGAAAAGTAAAAAACAGGAGTATTAAACGCTTAACTAAATTATATTATTTGTATAATATACCTTTAACATTAATTACTTTGGTGTTGACTTCTAAAATTTAATTAATGCATTTAAAACTGCAAAAAGTGCTGTAGGTTTGGGAGGCTTTAAATTTCTAAAAACTGGGATTATAAAAATGTACTAATCAAATGCTTTCTTATTTCATTTCCAATGGTTTATTTAAGATGGTTAAAAAATGCCAGAAATGGTGTTAAAATTCCGACAAATGAAAATCATTTGCCGAAACGTTTTGAGTCAAATATAAAAAAAAGCACTTGAAATACTACAATTTTATTTGTCACGTTTCTAAACATTAAAAAGTAAAAGTAATAAACACCGATAGAATCAAGAAGAAAGGCATCAAAGTTATTATTGTTCTTTCTTTCAGTGTCAGGCCGTTATCTAGAATTAAACATTTCCAACCGTGATGCCTAACTTCGAGTATACGAATGATATGTTAATGTTACATAGCGTAATATAATGATATGTGTCTGTTACAATTTGATATGTTAATAGCAACATTTATCCATCAATCCTCCATGAACTACATACTTATAAAGTTGATACTTGTCGAATACTAGTTACATTGATATTATATACTATTCAAAAGTTTAAATAAATTATTTTTAACGGGCTATAACTAGTCCTCTATATGGTTACTTGTGGGACCACAGCCAGATTTATATTAAAAATATCATTTTTTTCATATTATTGTTTTAGTTATTACACACACTAGAATTTACATTCTAAATGCTTAATTGCTTCAGGGGGAGCCCAAGCAGAAAAATAATATTTTTAAGCCTCAAAATGTGAAAAAATGGTATTATTTTTTATATTTATATCTTATATCATCACAAACAAGCATATATCAATCGTAAATACTAATCGGTTATTCATATAGTCATCCTTAATCATTCTCTAAGCAAAAGTAAAAATTACATTTCCTCTAATACCATATTATTTTGATTTCTATATCACTTTCTGGATGGAAATCTATATTAACATAAATTCAACTTTATAAGCACATCAGCTCACAGACGATTTAGGGTTTGTTAAAATATTTATTAAGAAAATATTATTACACTTAAAACTATAAAGACATTTAGATTTTAATCACGATTTTCTTGATATGTATCTGTTTATTACTTATAATACGAAAACGTTGGAGATAATTTTTTTCCATTATACGTATTAATGATATAATTCCAACTACCTACTAAAAGGGAAAAAATACCAGTATATACACTTCCATTAAAATATAATAAATACTTTGAAATCGTTGTAGCAATCAATATTGTAAATACTGCAAGAGCCATACTGATTCACCTACAATATGGTGATTAAGGTAAACTATTGTTAATTCTGGTATTTTCAAGGAATGGGGAAGTCATCATGGCCTCGATAGAGTTTACTTAGTTTTGATTAGGGGCAGGGGTAGGACTCGAATTGGAATTGGTCAATATTACGCTTCTAGTCGAGGAAGCCGGTGTTGACAAGTTTCTCCAAAAAGAACTTGACATCGCCCAACTCAGAATCTTTTATCCCAAGGCTTTTCAACATTCCCAAGTCCCCATTTTCAACCGCCATAAAAACAGAACGTAAATGCTCAAGATCTGATCTCATCAAATGTAAAGCTGCTCCAAAATCTTCAATGGTCTGTGATTCTAAAAAGTACAAAAGAAAAACATTAAAAGAAGCGGTGTTAAAATTTTATTTTATAATAATAAAAACAAAAACTACACAATATGAAGGAATTTGATTTGAATTTGACCTGTTCGTATGGTGTTTTATGCTCTCTTCTATACTTGACTTACCAGAAAGTGTAATTGCAACTTTATCGACTCCACCCAAAGGTGCCAATGCATCTCTGGCTTTGCTTCCGAATAGTTTCTCCAGATAGTTTGGTCCATGGCTTGCAAGCAATGACTGCAGAAAGCTGGATGTCTCTTCGACTGGCGGCCTTTTAGCTAAAGATTACATCCTTCTAACAGTCTCAATCATTACATAAAAACCTTATAATTAATATTTTACTGTGCACATCATAAATACCAAACCTTTTTTTTTAATTTTTTTTTTTTTTATAATTAATCCATCCATGCCCATTTTGCAGTGTATAAAATGTACATACAAAAATGCTGAAAATATTAGATGTGTTTAAAAGATTTTACCAGCGGTACAGAGTCTTGAATCTTCGTCGTAACCATCTAAGCAATCTGGCGCTCCGTCACAAAGGTACTGAATTGAAATGCAAGCGCCATCTCCAGGACACTTGAAGGGTTCATATGGATGGCATGCTTCAGCTGGAAAATATAATTTATGCTTTTATTGAACACATATGATCTAGTGTGAGTTGTACTTTCATGAATTGATTAGTCTATTAAATACATAAAGGGATGAGCTTTTCAGAGATGTTTTTTTTAATCAATATTCACCATTAATCTTTAAGTAAGGTATTGGTTGAGAGAAAAAAGTCAGTGTCACAAGCGGGATTTGAACCCACGACCTTTGGCTAAATTCGCCGCTGTTCTACCACTTGAGCAGCAACTTCGATCCACTCGGACACCAACTTCCCATCTCAACCCCACCTTTTGAATTTTCCCTCCTTTTTGCCATTTTAAAGGTTAATTAATTACTTACTTAAACATTAATTAATTGGAAATAACTTATTTACACCTAATCGATTCACCATTAAATTAAGTATATATTTTTTAAAAATAACTAAACAAAAAGTAGATAAATTAATTTTATAGCTGTCAACTGGGGGAAGTTCAAACCATTAAAACAGGTATGAATTGATAGGAAAATAATTGATATAAGTCAATTTTGTGTTGGTTTTATAAATTCTGGTTTTACTAATTGTCAATCTTCAAGAAAATATTCTCTTGAATGCTTCGTTAGTAAAGTATTCAAGATAATTTTGTTAAGAGCTTTACCAGTAATACATTTAACCCTAATTAACTGACCTTGTAACGAGTAGTAATCAATTTTTCACTTACATTGCGTATTCTGTGTCATTAACATTAAATAAGGGGAAAAACCTATATGATTTTTATAAGCTCAACTGTCCATAAATACATATGTACAGAATTGAACTTTTGCCTTCAATCAAACTTTCGAATCTTCCACTTCTGTATTTTGGGAGTCCACGGTCCCATTGCTGAAGCAATCCGTAATTACGTACACTCTTTCCCATTTACTATTAACTCAAATAGGAATACTTGATATTCCTCCATCTACCTTTACACATCCTATATAACTAATCTATTTGTGAGTTCATAGAGTACACAGTATTCCACTAACATTACACATTCGTGCTAATAAACACATTCACTCTTAACATAAAAAAAAGAAGCACAAAACAAGATATCTATCAAATATATATATAAAACTGCCCTGTTTCCCTTAATAAATCAGAACAGGAGACCTAAACAATCAATGTGCTGAAGATAAATTCTCATATTGGGGGGCATTCCTACATGCTCTCTATATGGAGCCAAGAAGTGACACCTTTCATTTAAATGGGACACATTTTTATTTATTTAAGGATTGAAATCCACTATAAAAAAGACATTTTACAACAATAAAAAATATAAATAATATATGTAAAAATAAAAATAATATATATAAAAAGAATAAGGACGTATATATATGGTAATAATATAAATGGTAAATATAAATGAGAGTAAAAACTGAACAACAAAAATGAAAGACATAATTACTAACCAAATAAGGCAGAGAAAACAAAATAAAGCTGAAAGACAATTGAAACTACAATAATTAGGTACATATGTAATGAAAATAATGCTCTTTGTAAATATATAATAAGACTAGAGTGCGAGAATTAGTTGAACCAGTAAATAAAATAAATTGTATTAATTTTGTACATATGAAATATAAAAGCATTCAACTAAGGTTGTAGGATAAGGTTTTTCATAGATTGCACAGAACTATTGAAGAAGTCAATGCTATTGCAGATGTTGTTACTCTTGATCATCATTCTGTGTAGAGGAGAAGAGAGCATGCAGTTAGAGCTTTGGAATTCAATATAAAATAATTTATAGGTTTTAAGAGAGTACGAAGGGACATGTAACTGTAGTTGAGAGAGGAGATAAGGACTATCAATGAAATTGTTTAATAATTTAAATAAAAAAACAATATCAAAGTAATCCCTTCTTAGTGCCAGTTCGAAAAGTTTAAATTCAGAGCGAATTCCAGGATAGGCAGAATTTGGAGGAAGATTTTGGTAGGAAAGTTTTTTTAAAAATTTGTTTTGTTCAGATTGAAGAAGTTTTTGTTATTTTAGATAGAATGGGTTTCCAAACAGGTGTAGCATATTCAATTTTTAAATTCATAGGTGTTCCAGATGATGAAACCTAGCATCTTCATAGATCTATTTTTTATTGAAGAAATATGTTCTTTAAACTTGAGCTTTTGATCAAAAAGTACACCAAGATCCTTTACGACCTCAACTCGCGTTAAAAGAACATCATGGAGAGTATAGAGATAAATAAAAGGTTGTTTCTTATGAGAGAATGTAATTGTGTAGCATTTGGAAACATTAAGAGCAAGTTTGTTATTAGAGCACCAGGTTAGCACATTATTGATAGAATTTTGTAATTGTAAGCAGTAGGAAGGAGAAGAGATTATGAAATAGATTTTCAGATCATCAGTAAATAATAAAAATTGAGCAGAAGGAAGAGCAAGATGGATATCATTAATAAATAAGAGAAACAAAACTGGTCCAAGATGAGACCCTTGCAGGACTCCTGAGGAAGCCGCAAAGGGACATGATTTAAATGATTTTATTTGGACTATTTGTTTTCTGTCGGAGAGAAAGCTGGATAACCAATTCAAGATAGTTCCGGTGAAACCATAATCCATTAGTTTCCTTAACACTATTGTGTGATTTACTTTATCAAAAGCTTTAGAAAAATCAGTATACACTGAGTCTACTTGGTGTCTAGAGTAACATTGAGCAACCTTTCGTTAAATAGACATATATGCGGGAAACATAATCGGACATTGGCCCTAAAATAGGCGTCTGTGCGTCAACCTTGCATGGCCTATTCTTAATCAGGTGAGGATGATCCCTCTTTTACGATTCAAAACTTCTGAAGGGGCATCTATCAACTGTGCTGTTGATAGGAGCATCTCTGCCAACCTGGCTTACCGATCCTGCCATTTCCTTTTAATAATATTTTTCTTGCATTTTTAGCATTACAGGACCGGATTGTGGAAAGGACTTACATCTCTGGGGTCCTAGACAACCTACATTGTTTCGCTGAGGAGCTCGAGTTTGGAGTATTTCTCTAAGACGAATGAATAAAGGTACGTGAAAAACTTTCATGGACAGATGTTCCCATCATTTCTCAGCTGAGTTGAATCAGACTGAGGATTTTTAATCTATATCTTACACCTTAGGGGGTCTCTCAGACAGCCGATACTACCCTCAGATAGCATTAGGAAGATATTACATGCATGGATATATTGCAGCAAGTCAGGTGGAATGTTACCCAGGTTCAGGAGTGAGAGGGAATTTTGCTCAAAGTTCAAAAAGGCAGACAAAACCCACATGCTGTCCAATAAAAGCTGGAAAAACAAAAGGATGTTCATTTTATAACATCTGTCAGGCCCAATTAATCATGTTTTCGCTTTGTGAAAATTGGAGCAAACTTTTGGGGTTATTGGACTGGATGTACCCTTCTGTCGTCTTTTTTACAAAAGCGACCATGAACGTCGAGCTTGAAAGAGAAATTCAACCCACATGCTGTTAGTTTCACTCCAAATCACATTAGCCTTTTGATCCAATTTACGAGAGTCAGCTTTTCACAGAGGTCCACAATGAAGGGAAAACAACTTGAATAAAAAAGGAAGAAACTCACTTGAATTTTAATTCTAAGGACTTCTAGAATATTCAGAATGGCTGTTTATATTTTCACCGCGCTAAAACAGAAAAATTACTTAAGAATTTATTGTAGATTTTTGAATTACAATAAAAAATACTCTTTACTGATTTTTTTTCTTGTTTAATGCATATAACATTAATGATGTATGGCTATTTACATTTGATAAAATGCACATGTGAAGGGTCGTAAAATAAATGACTAATCATTAAGCAACCCAGCCTATAAAGTAAACACTTCAGTTTAATTGAGAACGTACATAACAGCTAGCTCAGAAGCTTTATTGGAACTTTTTAGTTTTTACCTTTCTAATCGTACTCAAGTTAGTAGAGTTGCTTCTTCTTCTGTTCCATGTAAAATTTTTTCTGGTATTGCACAAGGATCAATATTAGGGCCAATTCCGTTTCTTATTTATGTTAATAATTTGCTGAACTTGATTTATTTGGTAAACTCATTTAAGTTTCAGTTATGCTGATTATACTGCTCTGATTTTTTTTTTGGCGATGATTTAAAAAAATTTGTTGTCTGATATAAATAAACACCTATGAGTTGTGCTCTTGGTTTTCGAATAATTAGATATCTTTTAGTTAGGAAATCACAAAGATGTTTGTAATTTCTTTCTTTTTTAGAAGGAAGCTTAATCTTGAAGATTGTATATTCTTCCAGCTTTCCATACTTGTTCTGACTCAATTGAACAATTGCTCATGTGATTTATTGGTATTTCTTAATCAAATAAAACACGTGGGTGTGGTTTTTTATTTTTTTAAAATTCTAATTTAACTTTTAAATTCTATATTGAATTAATTATTCATACAATCTTTTTCATAAATTTTGAATGCTCATGTCTAAACCAATTAAATTAGTTTTTTTTTGCATTGGCACAATCTGTTTTGGGTTTTGGGGCATTATTGCTTGGGGTGGAACAACGAAGTTTTATCTTAAACCACTTATGGTCAATATACTCATTAAAATAATTTTAAACAAAATTGGCAGATCAGCTGCTTATTAAATTTTTTGTTTATAGTGTTTTACTAGACCTAAGAAATAGGCTCAAACTTGCAAATAATTTAAAAACAATACTAGGCGACAACTTTAGTAACATCGAGAAATTATTTGGCTTCCTCTATGAATCCTGCCTAATAAACAAAACATAATTTTTCACATTGAAATGTTATACAGAGAGCCGCACCAGGGAAATGGCTTCCATGCTTTGGGGCTAAGAACATACTTTAAAAAAAAAGTTGTTATTACAAGAAATCATATTTTGAATGTTTCTTTATTTAGAGTTAATATCTTGATTTATTATATTTTTCATTAAATGTTGCCTGTACATTTTTGTACGATCATAAAATAAGAATTAATTATAATTGTTCCAATTTTCTGAAATGAAAAAAAAACCACATTCATAAATGCACTCATTAAAATCAAGTTAAAAGAAAGTCAGATCAGCTGTTTATTAAATTTTCTTGTTTATAGTGTTTTAAATACAAAATCATGCCTTTGAAATCACCTTCAATACATGCTACTAGAAAAAATCGTATTTTGAATGTCTCTTTATCTAGTGTTAACACCTCGATTTATTATAATTTTCTATTAAATGTTGCCCTTAGATTTTTGTATAATCATAAAATAAGAATTAATTGTAATAATTGTTCCAATTTTCTGAAATTTAAATACTCAATTTCTGAAAAGAGTGTCTTTTAGTAATTTATTATTTTAGAATTACATATAAAAATGTACTTGTTTCTATTTTATTGTGTTAGAAGATTTTATTTTTGTTTTGTTTGATTTTGTATAATTTATTTTTTGTGACTCTGAACAACTACCTGTCAAGCACAAATTATTCACTTAATTACAGTAGGTTAAATAAAAGGTTATTCAGATATCGTGAGATGCGGTCGGGTGTGATGTAGGTTTCAGAAAAACACACACATTAAATAAAAGGATTTATTTATACAATTGAGTGTTTAGATTTAATCCAACCAATGTATTTACAATATTTTCGGAAAATTTTGACCAGGTAGGATCAGGGGTAAACAGCATACGTGACCTGAGCATTGCCTCCATACCAACTACGTGATCTTCTACTCCCCCCCTCATTTTATTCAAGGAGTGCTGACAGCCGCTAGTTTCCTCAAAATTGCGTTCCTCGGTGGGATCCAAACGGTTTGATCGGTGGTTATTTCGTCCACGTGATCAACATAATCCACAAATGTGAAACTTTATGATCAAAAGGGTATGGTTTTATTGACCCGTATACTAGTTGAAATACGGCGCTTTAAGGGTTAAAACCTTACTATTTTTGCACGTCATGTTTGTAATTATTTGTGCTATTTTTGTTTTTAAACAAACCTTTCTTTCACTTTTTTACCGAATTCATATAAGACAAACTGTTAAAATATATAATTATTTCCATTCTCGCGGTTTTATCCTAAATTAATTTTGTCGAAAATTGCTACACGCTTTCTCCTATTGAATAAAGAAATATTTTTCTTACTTGAAGATTTGTCAGGATCATCATGTTTTATACAAATCACGTATCTTCGATATCAAGGATGGCCGCTGAGATTTGACGGCAGCTCATGAAATATTGAACGGGGACCAGGTTGGAATCAAAGAATCTTATACCAAGCACGGATTTAGAGATGCGGCTTTGTAACATAAACGCAGAAAGAAACCGAAATAACCGCTGGGATTTCGGATAGATCTCTCATTTAAAATATAATAGAAACTTTCTTTCTACAAAGAACGTCATCAGTTGTTACAGAACCTTTTAGGTATAAAAGCCACGAATTTACACTGTACACGCACTATAATCACATACAAAACAGATCAAGGACATGACAAATTTGAAAAAAAAAAACCAGTTCTTTTACCAAAAACTGCTTTGACAGACAGTCATAATGTAGATGGACGGGCGAAAGATCTCGACCACTCTTCAAAGATGTAGATGCAGATGTATTTTTCCAGGGTATAGTATACTACGTCGTTTAAGAGCTATTGTATACCCCGTTCTCTGCCTAAAGCACACCGGTGAGTTTCGTCAAGAAACTTGATTAATAGGCCCGGTTTCAGTGGTTGAAGCTCTTCTATGGTCACATTATACATCCCAAAACATTTCCTCCTGAGGGCTAGTGTAGCTCCGCAGTTTGGTAGTAGATGTGTTGGTGTCTCTTCTGCTTCTTTGCAGAATCTGCATGTGCCATCTTGGATTCCAATCTTCTTTCAGTGTCCATTTAACTTGCATTGTCCTGTTAGGGATCCTATTAGGATTCGCAGTTTGTTCCTGTTTCTCTTGACACATTCTGTAATTTTTTTTCTTCCAAAATTGGTTAGAAGATTCTTGGATTATCTGTGACCAATGAGTGAATTCCATAGTTCTTTCATTTTCTTTTTGTCCTGTCTGAAATACTCGTTAGTAGTGTGGGTTCCTATGCCGCAAAAGGGTTCAGCGGTGTAGCAGCTCCTTGCCTTGCAAGGGTGGACGCTTTCTCGTTGCCTTCTACTTCCATATGTCCTGGGACCCAGCAGAGGCTGACTTTGTTCTGCGTACCTAATATTTTTAGTTTTGGAGTTCAGCACCATCCTTGAACTAATTTGAGCTTAGTGCTTTGATGGCTGGCTATCTGATATGATAGCTATGTTCTTGTTTTTGTACCTTTAGTCAAGTTGAGTTGAGTACATCTCTCGATTGCGCGAATCTCAGCTTGGAAGATACTGGTGTATTTTCCCACGGGTTCTGAGCATTTAATTCCAGGACCAAATACTCCTGCCCCTGTACCTTCTTGTTTTCTAGATCCATCTGTGTACCAAAGGATGGTGCCATTCTTAGAAGAGGTGGTTCCTGGTTCCCTCTCGTTCCCATTCTTTTTTGGTACCTAGGTTTGTTTGGAAGTTTTGACTAAATTCAAACATCCTGTTCATGTCGTCTCTCGTAGTATCGTCATGAGTATCGTATGGTCATACCATACTTTACAGTATTTTAAGCGGATGTTTATATTTGTTAAAGTTTAAATAATTGAAAATAGTCAAAGTCATGATGAAGGTGATATATTACTCAACGCACTACATGCCTAATAATTAATAAAAAGATCGATGTTTCGATTATTTTTTTACTCACGAAAATTTGGATTTCGGTATGGTCAAGTGGATGAAAAAACAAATGCAGTTATCTGCCAAGCTTTCGGTCAATTTTAATGTCATCAGGGTAAAACAATCTTAGATGTCTATAAATTGATATAATTAAATTTTCAATAATTGGTTTCAATTTTCTTTGAACGTGGCGTCAGTCGACTCTTTTAATTATGCAAAGACTCGCTCAGTGCGGTCTTGTCAGGAGAAGACCCTCCGTGGACCCTCTAATAAATAAGATAAAAGAACAGTTTAAAGGGAAGAAGTGTGAACGCTCAAGGGATTTAAAACCATTAATTTTTTAAATAAGATAAAAGGAGAATGAGACGGTGGCGGATCCAAGGGGGTGTAAAAGGAAGAACGCTCCTGGAGCCAAGATGTTATATGTTATATGTAATATGTCTTAGCATTATATAAACCTTGATCTGTTACCTCTGATAAACTTCCGAAAATTAATTCAGTTTCCTCTTAACTTGTCACGCTTTGGCTTTTTTGCCTCCCGGTTCGATACTTGACTCGATTTGATATCAAGAAACCTGCAAGTTGATGTTTAATTTTATGTAGATTTCTTTCAAAAATCTAGCTCTCTTTAGCGATCGCCTTTTTGATCGCATATCAATGAAATTTGGCAGGGTGGTAAAGAATCCTATAAGGACTGTTGGGATTGTTTTTTCAGCAAAATGGACTTGGGGTCGCAGAATATAGGCGATTAGAATAAAACATTCGATCAAAATTTTAGCCATTTTTTGCGTTTTCTCCCTCACAACAGATCGGTTTGTTTAATTTCACTCCCTCCTATCTCCGCCTTCTATTGAATTTTGGCATTTTCGGTACCGTTTTAAGTTGGATTCTTCTCGTAACTTTTAAGCCCGGTTTGGCTCAAATCCAAGCAGTATTTTAAAAGTTATCATAATTTGAAAAAAATCTGATTTTTAATCAGGATTTTTTTTCTCAAATGCGGTACTTTCAAACTTCATCACTGTATGGTGAAGGTTCCGGGTTCGAATCCAGCGGCTCTGCATTCGAACCCGACATACTTAGAAATGTTTTTTTTTTTCAAAAACACCGGCACCCCGAGGGTTGATATAACCTCTGCTCTTGCGAACCCTCGTAAAAAAAACCGAATTTCTTTCGTTTAAAAGCTCAAATTATTTTTTATAATAAAATAAAACCGTAGGCGTTTCTTAATTTTTTATTACCAAATATCCCAAGATTTCTTTTAATTTAACAGAAAAATCACGGTAAAAAGCTAAAATCCTTAAAAGTGTGTATATTATTAAAAAATATGGTATGGCTATCACACGTCTTTTTCCGTAAATCTTGTATTGTTACCAAAACGCAATACTGAAATTACACGGTAAAATAATTAATTAAATAGCTTAAATAAAATTTCAAATTAGGTAGTTAACTATTAAACCATTATTTTATTTTCATTATTTTCAATGGACTAGAAAAACATGGCCCGAATCTAATTTAATTTAACGCCAGCTGTTAATAATAAACAAAAACATATGACTAATTTTTTTTATCCTATTGCAATATGTTTATGATGTTACGTTTTGTATGAAATAAAATAAAATATATACCCATTGTTTTCAAATTTCTATAATTTTTAAAATAGCAAATTTTTAGCACCGCTGGATCGATTTTACAAAAGAAAGAAGTCTACCTCTCACTCCTTACTGTGAGGTTTGTTTTGTTCGTTTATGTTTTGTGCTAAAAAATTACATTACAGACAATTTTTTTCGTGGTTAGACAAATCCTTCTGGTGCTTTTCTGATTTCTGCCTCTAATCTTCTTATTCGATCTGTTGATGTAATAAGACCTAAGTTGACGATAAATTTTGTATATTCGTTAATGTTGGTGACTAAAAACATTTACATTGAGGACTATGACGGAAAAACGTTTGGAAACTTATGAAAATTATGTGCCTTTTTGAGTTTTTTCCCTTTGAAGGAGGAGAAAGTATTGTGTCGGACAAAAAACGATGTGTGGAGTTTTCTCTCAATTTACACGTTTTTAGTTTCCCTGTGAAAAAAAAACGAAATGTTTGTCTATGTTAATTCATTAGACGAATGTAATTTATTAGCGAGAAAGGAGGGGTTGTTTAACGCCGCCCCGAAGAAAATCGAGAGTCGGTGGCTGCAACGGTTAAGTCGGCTCATCACTGTAAGGTAAAGGTCCCGGGTTCGAACCCAGCGGCCCTGCACTCACAAATGTTTTTTTTTTCAAAAACACCGACACTCCGATGGTTCATATGACCTCTGCTGTTGCAAACCCTCGTCGAATTTTTGTTTGTTGTAAAGTTGACAACATAGCATTTTAGGCAGTCCACTTAGTTTTTATACAAAAGTAGAGAATCAGTAACAGATTGACGGTCAAATAGCTGCAGTTTAAAATAATATACGCGCGAAAGACCAGAAAAAGAAAGAAAATAAGCAGAGGGCTGATGACCTTAGCTGTTTGTCAGCGCATAAAACTCTCACATTATGTATATGTAATTTAAAATTTAAAAATTCTCGGAAACTCTAATAGAACAAATGTAAAAATTAAAAAATAAAACTGGTATAAACCACAAAATATTACTATAATTATTAAATCTAACTATCCTACAATCCTTTACCAGGATAATCTCATCTGCTCCATCTCTCTCGCCCTCATTAGCTTCTAGTTGGTAGGAAGGTAAACGGGGCGTGTTAAACTCCGCTACATTTGTGACTAGACTGGGGTGAAACAATCTTCCGCAGAAACAAGCAATGTTTCGGAACTAATAGGACAACGTTGGAGAAAATAGAACCTTAGAGACGTAAAAGGATGAGAAAGGGGGAAATGACACATCCTAAAAGGAGCGGTATATATTTATATATAAAACTTTTCAATTACATTAAAGAATCCATTTTAAATTACACTGCTTTTAAACTGAAATTATTCAATATTACAAATTCTATCTATTAGTAAAAGTTTGAATTGCGTAACATTTGTAACAAGAAAGTCGTCTCCATTACACAAATTTAATATTAATTTGTAAAGATGGTTAAGAAAATATACTTAAAGTTAAAAGAAAGTAGCTTATTTATACAAATCCTTTTAGAAGCTATTTCCACTCTTTCCACCTGTCTTTTATTTGCATTTTATTTAGGCGAGTGGATCCTTTAACTCTGGGGGGCATTTGCACAAATATTACAGTGAAAGAAGGATAATTAAATCGGACCCTTTTGTGGCGTGGAAATGGAATTAACATTTGACTTTTGCTTAGTTTTTACGCCTCGAGCCGCTGTTAAACCGATTGAATTCGATTCTCACTTGCGGCAATTTCTGCTTTAAGTCTGGCAAAGTTGCCCTTTTTACAAGCACTGCTGCTTTTTTTGTAAGCGTCTGTCGAATATAGAATGCCAGTTTAGACCTAATGTTTAAAAATAGATAACTTGCGTTGTGCTGTTAGAAGCGGGAGAGTTTGCTAAGAGGTTTAAAGAAAGGATTGTCGATTTGTACTTTGAAAGTTGTTTATGTTAATCTTGGCAAAAAGCCTTTCCAGTAACAACTCTGAAACACGGACCGCATCAATAAAGAGAGGTTTTAATACGCATAAATGAGCAATTATCAAGTTTAAATAGACTAAACCCGCTATTCTTTTGCGTCCTCAGAAACTGTAGTGTCCGCGCCTTCTCATTGGATTTAACAAAAAGTAAGGGAAAGGATAGTAAGTTATATGCGGGCTTTGGACCAAAGTACGTCCGTTATCCTTGCATGTCTTATCCTTAATCGGGCGAGGATGACCCTTGTAATACGGGTCTGAAAATCCGAGTGCCTTCTATCGTGATAGCTTCTGTGCCACCCGGCCCACTGATGCTGCCACTTCCTTTAATATTATTTTTTATTGCATTTTTACAGTAAATAGGACCGGATCGCCGTGGTTAATTCCGGTGGTTGGGGCGTCCCGGCATTAGCCGCCATCTTTACCCTCCGGACCGTTCCTCAGACAACAATCACCGTTTTGCCGAGGTGGTCCACTTATTAAATTTAAATTAAAAAAATCAATTATTAATGTTGAAGAACGGAGGCGTCGGTGGCCGAAACGGTTTAGGCGTTGACACGGCGCTCATCACTGTAAGGTAAAGGTCCCGGGTTCGAATCCAGCCGCCCTGCATTCGAACCCGACATGGTTTGTAAATGGTTTTATGGTTTTTTGTTTTAAAACAACGGCACCCGTTGATATAAAGGGTTGATATAACTTCTGCTGTTGAGAACCCTCGTAAAAAAATATTAAATAAAGAATATCCTTATTTTCTTCCTTTTTTATTTACTCCATATCACTACTCTATTTTGTATAATTTAAATTTAAAATATAAAACGTATAAACCATATTTTATATCATATAATTCACAATAATGTAATAACATATTTGCTCATCCATTTTTTAAAGTCAATAACGTTTTAATTTTTACAAAAGCTTTAATTTTTACAATACTTCAGCGGAAAAACCATTTAAAATTTCCGAGGAAAATTTAGACTTAGCGAAGTCCAGGTACTTTCGACTGTCGACGAGGTGTTTTACACATCCAACAACATCGTAATAGAGACTTTTTATTAGGACTTACGAGATGTTTTATGAGACTATAGTAAACATAAAAAAAAAGAGATCGTAAAATGGGATGCATTTTACATTTCAGAAACCATAAGCCATCGAAGCGACGAATCACCGTTGAAAATACGCAAAATTATAAACTACGAAATAATCGAATGAAAATCATGTTGCGTTTGAAGGTTTTACCATCGTTGTATCGATTTCGACGTTTCTGGAATTTCCAGACAATCGCTATCGATTTTGTTTGATTATTGATTTTAGAAGGTATTTTAATGCTTCTAGAATAAATAAAAAAACACAGAAAAGGAAGTTTCCTTATTGTTGTTACACTTTTGGATCGGATATATTTAACATGGCACTCTACATGATTAGGTTGGCAACAAGAAGCATTTAGCCGGGATCAGGTGTCGCCATAGCCTATTTCTCCTTTTTTAAAGCTCTTTTAACCCTCGCTATATGATAAAATTGCAATATACGAATTGCTACTTAAAACATCAAATTATTATTATTAACGCGGTCCTTTAAAAACAATCTGAAATAAGCAATATTTGACATAAATGTTTTATTGATGTTGAACGTATCTTATATAAAAGAATACAACAAAATCACCCGTCATATTTTGTATATTAATTATAAATTTAACAACTGCGATTTTTAGTCGTAAGAAGTAAATGAGAACAGACATATTGACAATCTAGCGTATTACACATGACAGGAGAAAAGATCTCTTGGCTACAACCACTTCGAACGAAGAGTAGGGTTTCTAGAAATTTTGGGGCAAGCGGTGGATTGAAGTGAAGAATTTTTATGGAAGTTTTTGAATACGAATTTAATGCCAATTAAAATGAGATTTGGAAGTTATTGTGAATAGTTACGTTTTATCAGGGGACCTTTAAAGGAATGATATTCCGACTTATAAGGTTTGATAATGTCCCCTTGTGTGGACAGCCAATGATCTTCGTCAAAAACCAAAGGAATCTTATTTGGGAAATAAATCACTGATACAATTTCTCTATATTTCTTCTTTAATCACAAGGCAGCGGGACCAGATAGAATTCCTTATGAGTTTTTTTAAATATGGTCCACGTCAATTCCAAGAACATCTTATTTGTTTTTATAACTATGTTTATGAATATGATGTTGATTGGGATTCGGGTTGTGGTCTTCAAACATACAATGTTTTTTTTTTTCATTTTTTTTTTATTGGCCTTATGATCTTGCATATTAGCCATAGTACGAATTCTTGTGTGTTCAAATTGGTGGTTATAGGGGAAAAAGGGCCAGAGGCGACGGTGGGAATCGAACCCACGACCGCGGCGTGAGAGTCTCTCATGCTAACCACTCGGCTACCGCCTTAACCTTTTTTTAAACAAGGGGATAGAAATGATCCCACTAAATATAGAGGCATTCCATGTCTGAATGGTGTGGCCAAGATTTTTTCTTGCTTACTGCTCAGAAGGTTAGAAGTTCATGTTGATGCCAACGGTCTTCTAGGTGAAAGTCAAATGGGGGTTTAGAAAAGGGTTCTCGACTAGTGACAATCTGTCAGTATTGGCCAACGTAGTCAATTTAAGACTGTTGAAACCAAAGCAGAAGACTTATTGCTTCTTTGTGGATTTGAGAGCTGCTTTTGATGGTAGATCGTCGGGGATTGTTTTTAAAACTCATTGACTTAGGATTTTCCTCAAAGATGATCAACACTTTAAAATCCCTATTCTCTGCGACTTCTGGGAGTGTGCGTGGTAAGGAGGGTATTTCAGAGTCTTTTAAAGTGCATTGTGGAGTGCGTCAGGGTTGCCAGTTGAGCCCAATCTTATTCGCTCTCTTTTTACATGACTCCCAAATGTCCTGGAATGTGGAATCCGTATAGGTAATACGTCAATTAAAATATTAATGTATGCGGACGATATAGTTATCCTATCGGATAGTGCAACCGGCTTAAAAAGAAATATCAAACTATTTGAATATTACTGTGAACAGTGGAACCTCATAGTTAATTTAAAGAAGTCGAAAATCATGGTGTTTAGGAGAGGGGTTGAGTTCTCTGGATAGCTTTTTTTAGGGGCAATCTCATCATATTTAGGAGTCATATTTACCCGAGACTCTCTTGGACAAAGCACTTCTCTTGGAAAGCGTCAGTGGCTAAATTAGGTCTAAATAACACATGGTCAGCCTTCCTACTCAAAGAAACTATCCCTATTAAAATCAAGTATAATATTTTTAAGGCGATAAGTCATGCAATTCTGTGCTATGGCTGTCAAATGTGGGGATACCAGAGGTTTGAAGCAATAGAAAAAGTGCAAGGTTTTTTTGTAAGAAAGTTGTTCACATTGCCATCTGGTACACCAAACAATATATTATATTTAGAAACCAACTTGGATTTAATTTTGGTGTATACACTTAAGCTTCACTATTCCTATATTGTGAAAGTTCTGATGTCTCCCCATACCAGATACACAAGGATCTTTGGCGGTCATAAAGACTAATATTTCATGGTTCGCTCACTGGAAATATTTGCTTGAAAAGTACAACTTGCCCTTCCTCATATCCTTAGACAACCTTTGAGACTGGCATAATCATTTTTCAAGTCTTATTAATCAAATTAATAAACAACATCACGAAGAACGCCGGTGACGTGTCCAAGCATCTACACATCTCACATTTTACAAGGAGGTACAAATTTCTCCTGCATTGTTCGACCTATATGAAGATAATTTTGACGGTCTCAATGAGTTGCGATGGCTATTTAAGCTAAGAAGTGAGGTTTTGCACTTGAACTCGGCTGTTTGGATCAGAGGGGAATTAGGAATCTGTTCTTTGTGTAATTCCCACTTCTTGGCGGAGTGCTCAACCCTGGGTGAGATTCGGTTGTTGCATCTCGGATGTTTCACTCTGCCCAGGGTTGACCTGTTACGGTTTTTGAGTGGCTCAAATTCGCGGCCCTTAATTCGATACGCTAGGCATGCATGGAATTACAGATATGAATTAATTAATGAGTTTAATTTTTGATTTCTTTTGTATAACCTGCTTATTTGTTCTCTTTCGCATTTTGGCAGTTGTTGTTTCTCCTTTTTTTCTTTTTATTGCGTAGGCTATAACTTTTATTTTATTGTGTATTTTGTCGTTTTTGACTGTTTAATCAACGACCTCTGGCAGACCGATCCAAGATCCATTGCCTTAAATGCTTTAAAATCTAAATTGTCTTTTTTCCTTTTTTTATGTTTAGTAAAGCATTATTATTATATTTCTTCTTTGACAAAAATGTTTTTCATTAAGACATCAAAATACGTTATTAAAAAAATAAAGCGTGAACTTTTTGCTTACAAGGAAACAATATAACAATAATTAGATACCATAAGTGTTAATAATACGTGCCTGAAGGGCAAAGTTAAACCAATCAACTTTGATAGTCACAAAGGGAAAAAATACCAAAAAATGAAAACCATAAATGAAAACAACTGGGCCAAACAACAGAAATGATTTATATCAATAAAAATTCAAGTGGATACAAATCTGTTTGGGCCGGTTTTCTGCTGGATTATTTTTTTCTTTTAGTTTCCAATGCCAAGACTAGACTGAACTATCCGTCCTCGATTTCCTGCGAGTATGTTCGTATGTTGGATGTTTTGTATGTTGAGTTTGGGTTTTAACTGAACAGGACAAATCGGTCACAAATTACAAAAATATTACTTGACCCGTATCAACATGATACGTATAAACAAACAGAACAACCAAACACATACATTGCCTCAGTCCAAAATACTTCTCAAAATCCTCTTTTTTTATCGATGTATTCAATGGCCGCTCCATTACCAAAAAAATGCGTATATTTTTTATCACCTATTTTAATTCTCCAATGTAACAATCCTGATGACCTCTGTGATATTTACATGAAGGGAAAAGCAATAGTTTGAAATGTAAAAGGGACAGTTTAATACTTTTTAGTCATTTTGATTGGATGGATTTGACAACCGATATAATTTAAAGATGGAAGTAAATAGGCTATTGCAAAAGGGTGGGAAAAGTTGGAGAAGTACAGAACATATTTAAAAGTAATATATGACTGCGTCTTAAACGGAGTTTATTTGAATAATGTGTACGTCCCTGCCAATTGGTGCACAAGTCTTGGTCATGACTAGGAGATTAAAAAGTGGCTCAAAGTCTTCTCAATGAAAATAAGTACGCTGGGTATCAAGAAGTACCAGAAAATAATATAGGATGAGAACAGAGACTACAGATGTGGTTAAAGGCGAGGATGAAGGAGGTCAACTGGGCGCGAAGAGCTAACTCCTTTTGACAAAGTTAGGAAAAGAAAGAAAACTTTTTTACCTGGCGTGATGGTGAAGTTTTATGTATACCAAATTAATAATTAGATTCCTATAAGCTTATAAATTAAATGGTTATAAGTTAAATATATCGCATATTGATAATAATATTCTATACTATAAAATGTTTAATAAATAATTACTGGCTATGTTAAGTCATTACTTCAGGCAGCCTGTAAATTTTTAAAATTTATTTCTTGTAGTTATATCGTTAAATCCTTGTAAAACAAAAAGCTTAGTAATTATTAATTTATCTCACGTTGAGAGATAAATCGCATTCAATGGTAATTTTATTTCATCGTTATATGTTTCTTTCAAGGAACACTTTTGAAACAAAAAAAAAAAAAATACTTCGTGGATAGAGTAATTAATATAGAACTGGACAAAAAAAAAAGGAAAGCAGAATTTGTAATATCGAACGTGTAGAAAATTTTCAGGCTTTTGAGAGAGCGATAGAAAGTACTTTGCATGTAGGGTAGTCGAAGTGGATAAAGTTCCCTGATTCCTGATCCCCTGTAAAACCTTGAAAGCGAACTTTTCTGGTTAAGGGCAAAATATCCAGGCAAGTGGATAAATTTCGATCCGGGTAAACCCGAGGGGGGGTCGCCAACCGCTAAATTTACCATCATTTGCCCGACATGTCAAGCCGACAAAGATTAAAAGACATTAATCATGAAGTGTCCTATTGGCCTTGAGGAAACATTGATTAAACGAGAAAATGTTAAGAACCGACTAATTATTTATATATTTAACACGATGTAAAACTTTATGCTTTAGCTCGACGTTTCCGTTTTCTCAAAACTTAGTTTGTGATCTTGATGTATTACATAAATGGATTTTAAAAGTTTTAAGTCTCCTAAATATACAATTAAGTAAATAAATAAAAATACTTAAAAATAAACGCTTTTTTTAAACTAAAAGCTGGTAATATGTAAATTTTAAAAAATCAATTTACTAATAAGTTTCGTAGAGTTCTGATTTAATTAGTCCCGTTAATAAGATTTACCAAAAAGGAAGGAAAAGAACAAAATGGTCTGGGTAAAAAACAAATTTAATTATCTGCCAAGCTTTTAGACCTATTTTAAAATCATCATCAGGGTAAAACAATCATAAAATGTCCTCATATTGACATAATTATGCGTTTTATAAATGGTTTTAAATTTCTTTGAGCATAGACTCAATTCCAAAATTGCTAAGGGAGGCAACACGGAATCAATCTTGCCAATGTTGGAACTGCTAGATGGCAATAATAAGTATGAGAATTTGCGCTTATTACCTTACGCTTATTTCGGTTTATACTTTGTTGTTTCATTTTGAAACTGTGAATAGAGGTATTAAAAGAAATTACATTTTGTCATTTGACCCTGCAATATTTCTTCTTAAAAAAAATTCATGTTATTTTGGACGTGAAATAAAGTTTGCGTTGTTAAAAAAAAACAGTTTGTTACGCATCCTCAGGAGGACCGAATTGAAGCGTTATGCAAATAAAAGGACTGGGGAAAAGCAAACAAAGAAAAACGGCAATTGCCATGGTACCTAATTTCCATTTGTCTCCCGTTTTGTCCTCCAATCGAACCACATCCTTCAAAGGTTGTCTATTTGGAATGTTAATTCTTCAGAACACCGTTTACAAACATGAAAATTTAATAATTTATTTCAAACTCTTGGATAGTTTAAAAATTATTATATTGATGATTTTATATGTAGATAAATTTTTTATAGATGTGGATAAAACAGAAATATATATTTTTTCTGTTATCACACGTATCAATCCAACAATATTAATCGATCATTGCTTATAATATATTTCAATTTCAGTAATAATTATTAAAGAAATAATTATTATTGATTTATGTAAGCTCACAACTGAACATACAAGTCCATACATGCACACTTGTGTCGAGTTGATCCTATCACTTCTCGCAGTCCACAGGCAAGTCCAGCGTTTTTAATTTAGAATAAATTACCGGCAGGGATCGAGACTCACCCAACCCGAGTGTTGCAGTTCAGGGTCAATATTTGGTTTTATCCGTCTAGCACCGTGGTTGGGCTAACTGTCAACAGTTACGTCATTTCAGCTCCTAAAATTCATCCACGCTCTCACTCGATTGAGTACTCGATATTCCTTCATCACATTTACACCTTTTATAAAATAACGTAATAGAGGGTCGATGGGGTACTTATTATTATTATTCCGCCATAAGCCCACTCACATTACACATTCGCGCTAATAAATACATTCGTCCTCAACTCACATTAGGTACACTACAATATCAGTATTATATATAGTAAAACATCCCTCTTTCCTCACTGAATCGGAACAGGAGACCCAGATACTCGCCGTGATCAATCACGATTATCAGTCACACTCACTCGGTAGAATACTCGATATTCCTTCATCACACTCTACATCTTTTATAAACTAACCTAATGGTCGATGGGATACTCAATATTCCGCCATAAGCCCACTCACATTACACATTCGCGCTAATAAATACATTCGTACACAACACACATTAGGTTACACTATAATACCAGTAATATATATAATAAAACACCTGTTTCCTCAATCAATCGGAACAGGAGACCCAGATACTCGCCGTGATCAATCACGATTATCATTCACGCTCTGAATAGGGGCAAGGAATGACACCTTTAACTATCTGGGGCACCTCGAGCAACCTTTTTTTACATGCCGACACATACGCGGTCTGAGTTCCAAAAGTAAAGTAATTGTCCGTGTGCCATCACATGGCCAGTTCTTAATTGGGTGAGGATGACACCTCTTCTACGAGTCAGACCCTCCGAGGATCACCCGTGTATCGACAGTGCCCTTGGTACGAGAGGGATTTTCTGCCGATCCCACCGATGCTTTAGCTTTCTTTTAATCATGTTTTTTTATTGCGTTTTTAGGGGCTGGATCGCGGTGGTCTTGTCTTCCTTCCCGTTTTCTTTACTTTTCTGACCTATGAGGCCGTACCCAGACGATAATCATCGTTTTGCGGAGGCGCTCAAGTTCATTACAGTACATGGTATTTCTCCAACAAGAGCACCACGAGATGGCCGTCGGGGAATCTATCTCGGAAAGGGAGCCGGTGCATACAGGGTAGATGATTCACCTTCTCGCATCACCTTCAGCGCCTGCCAAATCGCATACAATTCTGCCCTGTAAACGTTACAATGCCATGGGAGAAATGATGAACGATGAAGTGAGCGTGGTGTTCAATCCTTTTCAAAAAGATAGTTCCTACTCACAGTAGGTTGTTTTTCAACGATCCGGATTTCGAGCCCTTTAGCTCATCATCAGGCTGAAGGACTTTTACAAACACGTCTCTCGACATGAATTGCAAAAGTGAACCCGCTGATACCCTCGCCAACTCGTCGTTCCAATGACCAGCTGGTTTTTTAATGGCGCTCAATTCGCACGAGCGAAAAGTGGGAATTGTAACACAAACCCGTCGCGTTAGACCCTTCTGTTAAATAATGCTACAAAAATAATGTTAGCAAATATCTCAAGCATCATAATTAGGGTGAAAAAAATAAAAAAACAGTTTTTGGCAAAAGGAAAGGAGGTCTCAATACAATGCCATATCAGATCACAATAATCATCGTATAAATTATCCGTTTGAAACTGTAAATTGCAAAACAGAAAAAAAAACGCAAAATACGTGCAGAGACATTAAGTGAAATAATGTCAATATTATCTTTCAGACTTTTGTAAATTACTGAAAATAACTTTATAAACCATAACATAGTTTTACAGTTTGCTGGAAAATAACCACTTACCAAAATAAAGCTCTTTTTCTAATTTCCAGTACAGTATCACAGTTAAATATTAAATTTCATATGGAAAAAAAAAGAATTGCCCGAGCGCAGGATGCTAAGTGAAATAATGAATAAAACGGGTTTGTATCAAGTCATTTAAATTAAATACATATTAATGACGAGTTTTCCCTCTGAAAGCTCTTTTTGTGTATGAGTACGTTTATGTATTGTCCTATTTTTAACTGTATGAAATACTGTTTAAATTATTTAAAACAGTTTTATTAGCTGTTATTTTCATTTGATGGTTAAACCTTAAATTTATAGCTTTACTTACTGAACGTTAACTGCCAGCTTTAATAATTTCAAAGCATATTTGCTGCATAAGCATTCAGGTTCAAAAGACTGAAACGTGTTTTAATTAGGATGTTATTACAAGACCAGACGGATTACAAAATTGATAGCGCAAAGCTCGCGGTTTAAGCTTTGACAGCGAAATGGCGGCTGTCAACATTGGTCATGTCGTGTTTGGGTCGCATATTGTTGGCATAACGAGTTATTTCCATATTGCATCCTTATCGATATTAAAACAAAACCATTCGTGTTAGTCCAAACTGTTTATGTTTCCGCTCTCTAATTCTTTTACTAGACTCATTTTCAAAGCATATTTGAACGCGACGAGCACAAATCAGATGACCTAAATTATCATTTATATACAAAATATTACATCGTTAAATTTTCTTTATTAAATATATTTGCTGTTTATTCAAATTGTTCAAGGGTTAGGAAATTACGAAATTATTTCGGGAACCCTGGTAGCGGCTAATATCGTTAATACTCCAAATTCTCTAAGCTCTAAGTGTCTCTAAATCTATTATTACACTTCTCTAATACGCTTGAGATGTTGTAATATGCAATAATAGGCATGACAGGCCGTCACTTTTAATCTAAAAGCTGTCACACGAGTGAATTTATTCGTTTGTTTCGTTTTAAAGATTGATGCTATTGCGCGAATGGACTTAATATGATTATCAAATGCTATTATTTAAATTACTGTTAAATGGGGTTGTTTGTTCATGAAATTATCTTCTTGTATAGCACTACAGGACCGATAAGTGTTGAGTTTCATCTTTCATCTAGAAAATCATGTTAGCGTTTATTGTACAGTAAAATTTATAAAGTTTATGGTTATATTTTGTTTTTTTATGTACTGCAATAGTCGAATATTAGTAACTTGTAACATAAACATAAAATATGAAACCATTATACCTTGAATCCTGTTTTTTTTATTGACAAGAAAAACGAAAAAAATGGCTATGTAACAAATTACTAGCACCACTTATATAAAGAATCAAACTTCTAATATTCCAGTAATCATTGAGAATTTGAAAGAAAACTTTACTTGATGAGAGGGTGAGAAAGGGAGAGAGAGAGAGAGAGAGAGAGAGAGAGAGAGAGAGGCAAAGTTTTGATACGTTGAGTAAACCTATGGTGATTCTAAATTACATTTGACCAAGTTAAAATTTTCGTTAACGAAAAGCATTCTAATTATTTATGACTGAGAAAAGAGACCCGCGGTTCAACATCATAACACCAGCATATTATCCTAATTTGTGTTTCAGATTAAAATTTCTTTGAGATTGAATTTCCTAGAACAGAGTTTCACCAGTTTTTATTTATATCCATTTATTTAATTACAAAAATAGTAATTAAATAAAATGTCTTTATAGGGATAAATAGATATCTTTATAATATGAAATAATACAGTTATTTTAAAAAATCAGTAAAAAATGACCTTTATCTCCCCCATCCACCACTTACTGAAAAACACGGCGCTTAGGTTATACACTTTTGCAATGCCTGCCTGTCGTGCACAACTGTATCAGTAGCGCCTTTTTTACTGTATTTCTAGTTACTCATTTATATTATTAAAAAAAACAAAAAAAAAAAAAAAACAGTGGAGAGTAGAAAGAAAGAATTGAGTGAGTGAGAGATAAATAAAGTGTAAACCTATAGTGATTCAAAATTACGTTCCACTGAGTTTTAATTTTCGTTAATGAAAAGAATAAGTAAATGTACTTCCAACCGGAACAAGAGACCCGTGATATAACATCATCATCAACAAGTCATCCCAATTTGTGTTGGATACTCTTTGAATGTCTTTCTTTTACGTTTCTGTAGACGTAGGCACCATTAAGTTTACACTGGCTGATTAGGCAAATGTTTTAAATCTAGGTTGTTTCTGCTCATCGGTATAATAACCCAAAACATGTATTTCTTATTAGGACAGACGAATTTTTTAAGAATTCTTAACTAAAAATTATATTGTCCTATAATAAAACTAATAATAACCATGCGTCTACGTAGAATAAATAGAGAAAGGGTGAGATTAATTTGTATGCTTACAAAGGTATATTTATTACCACGCAATAATGGACTTTGTCAAGTACGAAAGTTGAATAAATTTCAATTGTTATTGATTTTATCAACATTTCTAATAAAAACGCGTGTCAAAGACAACGTTATCTCTTCTATAGGATTAAGTTTTATTGCCATTTCAAGTAAAGTTTAAGTTGCTTATCAACTTTTCATTTTTTCTCACCAAGTTTTCCTTCCTCCCTTGAATAATTTTCCAAACAAATAATGGAAAATGAAACTCCACCTTGAGAGAAATAAACTGCAATATTAAGTTTCCTAAAAGCTGATAGAAAGTCTGAGATAATATGAAGTGTATTAATAATGGCGAAGAGCGTCTATCCCAGATTTTGTAGTTAAAATCGTCCAAAATGTAATTTCCACAAGGTAAATTGGAATGTTTAATTACTGTAATTAATTATAATTTATTGTAAGGTCGGAATAATTGATTATTAAATGCATGAATTGTTTTAGAAAGACAGCGCATTAATTTCCATTTAGCAATGACATTAATCAATAGCGGTTCCAACTTGGAAATTTAATAATTTTTAGGGTGAATACCTGTTTCAAGTTGTAAAAATTCGCTTCTTCAGTTAAATAAAATCAACGGCCATATCAGAGCAAAAATAAAAATTGTTGGCAAATGTGTAAATTGATGAATGTATAAGTAATATCGGTGGCTCAAGTAGTTAAGGAGTCTGGCCTGTACTTCCCACCTAGCTTCCTGGGTTCGAATTTCGGCATAGCCCATACATTTTTATGGCCCAAACAAATAAATAAACTTGTCCATTGCAATTTTGTACTCGATGGCCGTGGGCTGTTTTCGCCTCCTATTTTTACAAAAAAAAAAATTTTTTTAACGGCTTTCTATATTGCTTTTTTTGCCGAGTAATAGTCATGTTTCTGTATGCCCTTCTGTAAGACAGAACTTACTTATTTTAGTCAGATAAGTTGATAGAAAAGTGAAAAAAGTATTATTTGAAGAATGTAAGAAATGTAAGAAAAAGTAGAAAATGTGTTTAAATTAAATTTTTCATGACATGATTAGAGAAACGTTTTGTTTTATTTCCAATATACCAATTAATTAAACAAAAGAACACCTTAAAAATTGATACTAGTTGAACGAACCTTCGTAATTTTTTAACCTGTTTAACCTCGTCGGATTTTACTCTGATAACATTTTATCGATGATTGATCTTTTGGTTTGGACGGCACAACTTTTAGTAATGCCGATACGATAATACGTTTTCTCCGATGGAAGTTTATGATCAGCACAGTATGAATTTATGTAGAAAAGGTAATCATGGATGACTTGAATATGAAGAGCTAACTAAGCCAATGTCAATTGACAAAAAGAATGGAATATCGAATCTGGGATAGAGTGATTGAATATGCGAATGTAATTTATTAGCGTGAATGGTTTATCCCCAATTACCCGGAGGAAAATCCAGTACTCTGGGGTAGTGTGAATGCTAACCAGACTAGCATGTTTTTATCTTGTTTCTGTGTATTTGTGTTTGTTATTTGTTATATTTTATCCACAATTGACGAAACCAGGTACAAAGAGGCTAACAATAGGGCCAAGAAAAGAGAAAGTAGGTAATTGTTGGACCATAAAATATCGAAATTTAGATGGAGAAACAGAAAAAGAAATTAATAGTACGAGAAAGATAATAAAAGAAATGAAAAGGCAATGTAGTTGGCCGGCTCTAAAACATAAAAAAAATGTTGAAAAGAATAACGTCACTTGTTGAGAATAAATTTGGCGGTCGGCCTCATCCCTGATAACCATTTCTCCATAATAATACGTTTTATTTTAAATTAATAATCTGCCTGACAAACTTGAATAGTAATTAGGCTCGTTAGCGATTCCGCTTAATTTATCAGGACGGAAGTACAATAACAATTTGCATTTCACACAAAGCTAGATTGTTCGAGTGATCAGACAGTAATCAACAAACTCCGTTGATGCATCCAACAGATAAATTAAAAGTTAAAACCGCTAAGGGTTGGAGTTTAAAACAATATTAGAAATAATTTAATCGGAATAGTTATAAATTAAAGCATTATGTTTCGCAGCATTTTCAATTTGAAAAAAAACCGTTACTTTTCAGTTAATTAAAATTTCTAATTGATTAGGTTTTGTTCATCTTCATCCTGTACTAAAAAAGTTTTTATATGTTTTATGCGTTAATTTTTTCATCAAGACAACCTTTATTGTTATGTTGTTGTAGCTTGTTTGTGTATTTTTTTTTAATTTGCAGTACATTACAACTACCCTCAATACATGTAACAATGAGATAGAAAATGTATACAAAATTAAAAACAAGGGTGGAAAAAATACCCATTGGTAGTACTCCAATGACGGTAAAATGTTGTCTAATTAATGCTTGCGTCAATGTCACTTTGACTATCACTCCTTAGGATATCTTGCGGCCATCGTCTCTTCATTCGGGGATTTGTCGGGATATTTTAGAGTTATGGTGTTTGGGACAGTTTTGTGGAATTTTTGATAACGGGAGCTGGTTTCATCAAGAATATTAGTCTGTTTGTAGTTACGTTCGATACATAAAATAAAGCATCAAGGATTTTTCGTAAGTTTAAGGATTAGCCAGTTTGGATACAGCGGATTCCAGACCGTAAGTCCGTATCGGCTTAATGCTGTATAGCATTTTTTTTTTTTTTTTAAAGAAAAAAGCCAGAGCGATTGTAAAGAAGGAAGAGTATGATGTCATAACGTCTTGACGTTTCAGTCGAGTCTAAGGATTCCGCGTCAAGCGTTTGTTGATGTAAAGTCCGAAGTACCGCGGCTTGCCCGCAATGTTGGGCAAAATTTAGTCATGTCTAATGATTAATGATTGATCACTCAGACCGTTAGTCAGATTGGTAGTAAGTGACTAGTTTAGTCATTAGTCACCATATGTGATTGATGGCTAAATTAGTCATGACTAAATTTCGATAAATCATGTTCAAATGGGTGCTCAAAAAATTAAAAATACACAACTTCATCACCTTTAAAACATTTTCTAACAAAAATTTATTTCATCAAAATGAAAATTCTTTAGCACCTTATTTAACAAAAATCAATCTTCCAATTATAAGTAAAACTACGTCGTTATGAAAAGCCAAAAAATAATGATAATAATAATAAAATAAAAAAATTCTAGAACAAGCTACGCTTTGAAAAGTAAATATGTTTACATAACCGATCAATGGAAAAATATTTCTTTGAATTAAAATTTATTTCACTTGAAAGGAGAGATTTCTACATTATTTGGAAAATACACCATCTAGGGTTCTTGAGTGTAATAAAATATACATGTAGAATAATTATGTAGCTTTGGTTTTCGTTTATGATAACACTTTTTGAAGGTTGGCCTTGAGCACGACTCTCATCTCAAAATTTTTATCCGGAGTCTGTTTGATTTTGGTAAGTTGTTCATTGTAGCCAGAGTTGGACAAAATCTAACTAATTCTTAATCATTAAATTCACCAATTTCGTGGTCCGCTTGACCAATTAATATATTACAATTAATTAAGGTTTTTAGTTGAGATAAAAAAGTCAATGGCACGAGCGGGATTCGAACCCACNTAGAGCAGTGGCGTATCAAGCCGAAGATCGTGGGTTCGAATCCCGCTCGTGCCATTGACTTTTTTATCTCAACTAAAAACCTTAATTAATTGTAACTAATTCTTAATCATGATTGAAGTAGTTAGATTTTGCCCAATTCTGCTTGTCCGCAGTTGGGAGTGGAATATTATTCAAGAAGTCTTGAGAGGAGTTCGTTTTACGCAGAATGAAGGTAATGAGGGTGAGTTAAATTTTATTTTTTCTGTTACCCAAGACTTTAGTTCGAGATGCTGGTGGAGGTTTCGAGTAGAAATGCCACAGTTCCCGCGTGGTAGTTTCAAGATGTGATGGAACATTAGCTGTACAAACCTAGTATAGTGTAGGGGCCAGAATGTTTCCCTGAGGAACTTCGCATAATTAGGAAAATACTTTGAGTGGGAATCGCCTTCAATGACACCAAAAAACCTGTCAGTGAGATAAATGTACAGTATGAGATAAGTGGAGTGAAAAATGCCTTTTGAGCATGAACAACATCCCGGGGTGCCAAGTTTGATCAAAAGCTTGGGCTACGTCAAAAAAACGCCCCAGAACAGTACTGCCTCAACTCAAGAGAGGTAGAAATGATGTCTGCCGCACCATGGAAGTGGAATGGCAGTTGCAAAAACTAAATTGATATTGGGGGATTATATTTTGAGAATTTAGTGAAAGAATTTTTTTGAAAGGTTGTTTTCTAAAATTTTAGCCAAAATGGTACGATGTACTAATTTTTTAACGGCCCCGCATGAAGAAAAGAAAAAGGAAAAGGGTAAATATAAAAATTAAACCTTTTGCCTTTTTTGGTCGAGATTTAAAGGAAATATAAAGAAAAAAAGGTGAAAATGAAGACAAAAATCCACCACTGAACCTATTATTATATTTCACTTGAAAAAAATATATTTACAACGAATAATCTCTGTAAAGGGGAAAAAGTAAAACGAAAGTTACCGCCTGCTCTGAAGAATTCTTCCATCTTGTACGCCTAGAATTTCTCTGGTCATGTTAAAGCGAACCGGCCGAATATATAAGTGAAAAAACCAAGAGTAGTTCTTTTTATCGAACTTTTTTAAATTAAAAATTGATCAGCTGCGTTGCCCCTTTCTCTCTTGATGATAAAATGTTGTGACGTCTGTTGTAATGTCCGAAACGTCAAAATGAGCAGTAGACTTGTTGGCCTGGATGAAGCAGAATATGTTTTTCTTTGTTTAAGGAACAATCATACATACGAATAAATGTACATTAAAATCAAACTTGACATAAACGCAATTTATCAAAATGAATATAAAATAGAGCGGAGAACGACAATTTCGCCTCGAAATGGCGTGAATGGAATAGAAAGGGCATAACCGCCAAAGCTTTAGCGTGATCGTCGTAGAAAAAAAAAAAGTTTTTCCGAGAAGTTTTGTTATTCCAGATGTGACCCTAGATAATCGATTTTTCCCTACGAAACAATTACGGTTATTACTCATGAAAACAATTGATGTAAAAAAATGCCGACGCAATGGTTGTAATTACGGCCTATTCATCATTTAAAATTTCCATTAGTATGCATTTTTACTTGCCTCTCAAAAGACTCTATTCATGAAGATCATGAAAAGAATCCTTAATGGATTTTTACCAAATAGGGAAAATTTTTCAGTAAGTACAGAATAGATTGTTTTTAAATGAAACTTTGAAATCAACATTAATTAATATTATTAAATATAATTAATAGCTTCATTAGGAAAATAAAAAATTAAACTTTTTTGGAAAAGATAAGAGCATAAGGAAATAACAAAAAATAGACTAACAAGAATAAACAAATTTAATTATTTAAGAAAGTTGTTACATTCTTCCTCTTGTTAACTTCCTTTATGTATTTCTTGTTGCCTGTTTTTGTAAACTTTTAAACAAAATAATATAAATTAAAATAAATGCATTCAGAAACAAATACATTTATTAGATGTGACATTATTACAATAGTGACAATCCCTGTCACGGTTAGAACGATCAATTTTATCAGAGAGAAGTACATACCGTCCGTCCCGTACACTCTCGATCGATATTCGCTTTCCCTTCCGACAAATTATTCTCAACTAGTAGATAAAATGAGAAGAATAACAAATCAATTTCTCAAGTGAGGAAAACTTTCTTTTTATTACATAATAAATTCAATAATTAAAGCGGTTTTACACTTTTAATTTTCGAAATCACGTCTGGTCAAAGCATATATAATAGCGTAATGCCTAATGCCATAATTTCATTTCGATGGCTTGATGATATTGAGTATGGATACTACAAAGTCGGGGTTTTTGTTTCCCAAGCACTGCAGCCTTTTGCCTTATTGTACTTTCCTAGTTCCTCAGTTAAGTGCGATCGACCCGATCCTTCTCCTAACGATACTAGGTCAGTGACTATCGTTGGTAGAATCGTTTCCCTGGGTTTTCTTTGTGTCCCAGGTTGTCTCAATTGAGCAGTTGCTTCGCAGTCAAAGGTGGTATAGGTAGTTTCATCCTTCTCATTGCATAACCTACAAATGGTATGAGCCATGTTGTGTAGATGTTTTCTCAGATGCCACTGAACGGTATATAGTCGTATACGTCACTTCTCTGAGGTTAACCCTCGTTTATTGTAGCAATGAATTTGCCAGTTTTGGTGTGTTTGTATACACTTTTCCGCTGTGCATGGCACAAGCCAGACCTCTGGTCTTAGTCCGGTCCGTGAAGAAGTGGCGAAAACTTACGAGGTATAGAAGTGGCGCGAATTCATATGGCGTGAATTCGATTTGGTCAGATCACCTCTTGAGTTTATCCACCTTCTGTGATGGAGGATTCTGGGTTTGCTTATTATCTCACAAATAGGTTTAGTGCCTACATATGGTCTTGCAGATTTTCCTTTGGTCAGTGTATCTGCTTTTTCTTTACTCAAAATTCCCCTGTCTATTGGTTCCAAAATATCATCAAGTTATGTTTCCATAGGTTTTATAGATGTTGGATGTATTCATTGACTAATTTGATGTGATTTTTATACATGTTAATGCTTTAATGGTTATGGATGCTTGGCAATCCCATTTTATAAGGATTTGTTGTCTCTTTTTTGATTTACTAAGGAATAAGCTTAGATGGCACGTATTTCAGCTTGAGAGATGTACTTCCCTAATGAGTTTGATTGCCCATATTTTGGGCTTGTATAAAAAACGCCTGATCCACTTAATACATTGTTTTGGAGCCATCTGTATGCCATATCTGATTTTGTCCTGATTTCTTCTTTTACTTTGTAATCTGTTCAGGCTATTGGGCATTGTAAAAAGTGTCTCTAGGATCAAGAAGTCAGTTCCGATTTCTAAGAATCTAAGAATTGGTGACTAAATATTAACAATTATTAATGTATGCACGAATCGTTTAGTTTTCACCCTATTTGAATATTTCTAGAGCCTAAATAAGCTTTCCGTCGCTTCTCCTTGTATAAATAAGCAAAACTAAAACAATAAACGATTCTGTTACTTTATAAATTTCATATAAATTTTGTTTTATCAAAAGTCCTCTAAAAGTTTTAATCATTTTTAAAATCATTAAATAAAACAAACATTTTGATTTAATATTTAATAATAATATATAAAATGGTCCGAAAATGATGGGATAGTAATAGCCGTCCTTTTCACAGATTGTACCACTTTGATCATATTATTTTCACTCAGATAAAATTTGTCATCTCTCTTTAATTATTTCAAATTTAAAAAGTACTACAAAATTATTCGTAAATTGGTGATTTACTAGTTATAAAATTAAATTTTGCTTTAATTGTTAAAATTACATGTGGACAAAGTATCAATTGTATTCTAAAAACATAATGATGCCGTAATTTCAAATTTTATAGCTTAAAAATGGTCAAAACCATAAAAAATAAATTACTAGTAATATATAAATTTTAAAAGTAATACTGGACATTGTTTATTTTTTGAAATAACGTCAGACAAAACACAACAAGTAAAGGTATGCTAATGGCATAACTTCCAAATTTGGTAGGTTTAAAATAGCAGAAAAAAATATTCTGCCAATTCACTGAAAAATACGTTTTATTGTTTTATAATTTTCTTTGTAAGCTTAACTCTGACCCAAAAGCGGATTTTCTTTATTATTTATCGGGGCTTTCTGGTCTGCAGGGATCAGGCTTGATATCGGTTTACGGTGTACGTGAGATAGTTGTAGCTAATAAGTCTGAAAAGAACCATTTCTTGGCCCTGGCTTTGGACGTGCTCTTTTGTACCTTCCTCGGATAACTGATGATGCCGGAGTGAAACGAATGGCCTCTTTGTTAATCTTCAGTCCACTCGAATCTGTTAACTTTCGTAATATTCCACGACTTTGATGTAAGGTTTTCACAGAACGCCAAAGAAACAGTTACAGCGTTACAATTATATTATGTGTTTTATTTATATAACTTTTTACTGTAATTTTTAAATATTTAATTGTTAATATTATCAACTCAATTTATTACTGTGTTAATCATTGTCATGTCTACGTGAAGCGGTTTTTTAACTTTTAGACTTTCCTGTGTTTTGTAAGAAACCGTTTTTTACAGGCTATTTTAAAAGTTAAACTAAATGGTACACTATATGTTTTTATATCTCTGTTGATGGTAATGTAACTACTAAAAGATTAGCAATAAAAAATAGTTTTTACGAAAAATTATTAACTTAGTGTATTTTCAAAAATCTGGCTTGAAACACTGATGGCATGGCAAACATCTTGTTAATTATGCTTCATCCAGTTTTCAGAATTACGAAAAAATACTTGTCAAAATTAAAAGCAGTAAAACCGGATGGGAGATATGCAATTAAGTCTAATAACGGTAAATTATTCTCTTGGGACTTATTTTGACTCTAAGTCATAATTCACCAGAGCGTTTTGACGGTAAGTCGAGTTTAACTTTTAATTGGGAGGCGTGTTTTACGCTGAACAGCTTAGCTTGAAACGAGTGATTCCATTTACAAATCCTTTTATGTACTTGAAAAGATAACTTTGAAGTTAGATGATAAAGTAAATAAACTTCAGTCTTTATGTTAGGATATAAACTCGTCGAAACATTTATCTAGAAAATATATAACTTATTTTGCGGAAAAAACTATCACTTATTTTTGCTCATGTAATATTCTAATAATACTATTGAGTAATATATTTAGAGATATTTAGGTCTGTAGAAAATATCAGGTAAATTTTTCTAGGTTCTTGTATTACATTTTTAATTATAATTTTTGAACACACTTTCGTGAATAATCTTTAGTTACTATTGTTTTAAATTCATATTAAAAAGGCGCTACCGACACAGTTGTGCACGACAGGCAAACATTGCAGAAGTGTATAACCTAATCGCCGTGTTTTTCACAGTTAACTGGGGGAGATAAAGGTCTTTTTTTTACTGATTTTTTCAAATAACTCTGTATCATTTCAAAATATAAAGATACCTACTTATCCATCTATCTATCTATCTATCTATCTATCTATCTATCTATATATATATATATATTGTAATTAAATAAATGTATATAAATAAAAACTGGTAAAACTCTGTTCTAGGAAATTGGAGTTCTTGTGCATAGAAAAGAATCTCTTACTTTCTAAGTTTAAAATTAGTAATTTAAGCAGGGTTTGTAATAAAATATTTTCAAATTTATTTAATTTCATTGTAGAAAATGTATCCTCTGGCTTTGACACCATTTGCTACTATGTGTTTTATCTTTAGTAAAATACGTTTTGTACGTTTACTTTCTTGTTTTTTTTTATTTTGTTAAATTTATAGATTATTTTAACCGTCTAAACGGTCAATTTATATCTTACATAGAATTAACTTTTATATATATATATANTATATATAAATGTTACAATACATCAATACAATTGATTAATATTAACGTGTAACAAACAAATCAAAATAAACGTAATAGAAAAAAAATCTCCTATTCTAATCCGATTAATATCTGGAAGGAACTTAAAACAACCTTACCTTCAACACCAGTTATGTATCTCGCATACCAGTTATGTGCTCACTCAGTCTTTGTCATGTATATTCCCACATTTTTTGGGGTTTACTAATTTCGTAACAAACAAACCAAAATGAACGTAATGGAAACAATGAACTTTGGAACTCGTGGGAGACAAGAGTCCTGAAAGGCTGAAAAGCAGAATAACAGGGACATTCCAACTCGAGACTGCGGACAAACCACCTCGAACTTGGCTACTTCAACTTGTCTTGTGAAAAATCATCTGGTCGGAAAACATCAAGAAACGAGCATTCATCGTGTGAGTTTCCCATTTCTATATTTACTTAATTTTATTACTTTGTTATTGCGCATACATAAATTTTAATTCACTTATTTTTAATACTAGTTTAAATATTTGCTTATTATATTTTATTATTTTTTTGAATTAGTTCAAGGAGAGGAGGTTTTTTTGTAAATGTTAAGTTCGACGATTACATAAAAAAAGTGTACATATAAATTTAAAAACAAATAATTGGTGCGAATAAATTCTGTATCCCTAACATCGCCTTTTATTTATAATTTTTCCTTTTATTAAAATAATTTTATGATTTTTCTTTCTCGAAGGTGGGATAGGTCATCTCAAAAAAACAACAACCAGGTTTTCTTTCAATCCAGAACGTTTCGGATTTATTTTAATTCTTCCTCAGGTGAGTTAACTGGTCAGGTGGTTAAAAGAGTGGTCGTCATTAATATTTTGTAACAGTTTATTTTAAACAAGAGCCAGTGTGGTACATATTTAAGTCTTCCAGACTCCGAGAAATCATAAGATAAACTGTTGAGGTCGATGTATAAGAAAACATCATTAAAATAATCATAATTGTAATAATAATAATTATTTTTATTATCGTCATTGTTATAATTGTATTGTATTTTTTTAATAAAAAATACCCTAAAAGTCTGACAAACGAGGTTGAAAACAACAAATTCTGAAATATTTCCCCATTTTCAGGATCCTTTCTGTTTTAAATATTACTATAATTATTATTGAGAATTAAGATTTTGAATCTAAATATGTATATGTAATAATATATACATCATTTTGATCCCACAGAAATAAAAAGTGAATAATTAGGAAAATATTTTGTGTGTTTATTTTCTTATTTTTCTTTGATTTTGTTAGATTTATAGTTTAACCGTTTAAACGGCCAATTTCCTAATTCTTTGCGTGGCAAGCCGCGAGAATCACCTACTTAGGTGTTTTAGTGGTCTGAGGTCAGACCTTGGTCTTAACCGTACTACCGCCGTAGTTAGTCTCAAGGGATATGGACAACAGGGTGATTTCAGCCCCCAACGCATGCAGTTTTAACCTAAATTCTCCGTCACTCATTCTCTCACTCTTTCACTCATTTAAGGGATTGGGTACAAGATTATCCTTTACCACGCATATAGACAACTATAATTACAATACCTAGTCTGACTAAAGGTCGTTGGGGTACATTATATTCCGCCATATATTGTCCGTCTGCAAGTACATTACCTTCCAGTACCCAGACTATCACTACTGTCTTTCCGAGACTTGAGGAACCACTAAGCATCTGTCCCTTATGGGTCAAAACGCACTCAGGGAGTCATTGCGATATAGGATTAATCCTACCCGGATTTTATGAATCTAGGGCGTTACGGATCGCTAATATTGGTTTGATGCAAAATAAATGCAGGTTTTAATACCAATTGTGTAAACAAAACTAATCTATTATGCTAAAGGACATCATTTTAAAATTTATTTATCTCGCTTTCTTTCTCTTAAAATCCTTTTAGTAAAAACATTTAATTCAGTCTGTTCAGTGCCTACAAATAAAATGTTGCATAAGAGCGATTTTGGCCAAATTTATTTCTAAAAATTTAAATTTTGGCAAAGTGCAAAGCAAACAGTTCAAAACATTGATGACATTTGGAGCAAGTAATTGTAAATAAATTCAAAGTGCAGCGTTGGTTTAAAAAATTCCATAATGGAGATTATGATCTCACGAGCAAAGAAGATGGTGGCTGTACTTCTGCTATTGACAACGACCAGTTAAAGGTTAGAGTTGAAGCTGACAAAAACTACTCGAAAAATGGGGGAAGAACTTGTGTTGACTAATTCACACTCCTTCGCCATCTAGAAGCTATTGGGAAAGCAAAGAAGCTCGCCAAGTGGGTTCCGCGTGAGCTGAACGACCGCCAAAAGGATCGCAGGTTTGAAATCTGTTCAATGCTTTCCGCACGCAACAAAAATGCACCATTTCTCAGACGTATAGTAACGTGTGACAAAAAAAATGGATATTGTAGAGCGATCTAGACAGTGGCAGGATAAGAGTGAAAAACTAGGAGACTTAAATCCAAAAGAATTATGGTAATTGTCTGGTGGTCAGCTGCATTCATTACAGTTTCCTCAATCCGGATGAAATCATCACTGCTGAAAAGTACTGTAATGAAATTAATGAGATGGAAACTGCGACATTTATGGCCAGTATTAATAGCGGAAGGGGCCTATCCTGCTTTACGACAACGCACGCCCACACGTCGCAAAAACGGATTCTGGCACGACTTCATCAGTTGGATTCACCATACTCACTAAATCTTTCTCCTCCAGATATCACTTTTTTAAATATCTCAACAACCTTTTGTGCGAGAAATGGTTCAGAAGCCAGAATGACATTGAAAATGCTTTCCAGCAGTTCGTCGATTCCAGTAACCCTAGTTTCTACGCTTCTGGGATTAATGCGTTGGGAAAAGTGTGTAGTTAATAATGGAAATTATTTGGTTAAATAAATTTTGTTGAAGTTAAATTGTAGCTTGTTTTTACTGAATATCAAAAACCTGCATTTTTTTGGTATCACTCCTCCGCTGTTCACGGCGCAAGTACCTTCTCCGGTCTTAAGCCCATCAGTGAAAACGAGTCGAAACCTGGATACCCCGATCTGAATTCGAAGAACTTAGCAAGTTGTGGATTTGGACAGCGTTGCCATATCCTCTAAAGACCCAGGGCGGAGTCGGCTGGTTTTCCAGTTCGAGTACTGTTCCCTGTGACATTTCAGCTCGCCTCAGAGACCCAAGGAGTCGCGTCCGAGGGCGAAATCGGTCAAAAACTTCCGTTATGACTAAAAATCTAACCGCATAACTGAGAGTTAACTGTTCTCTCCGAAGTTTGGGTAGTAGTATTCCTCGCAGCGAAACTGGCCAAAGCCTAGTCCCTGAACACGCCTGAAACCATACAAACTACCTGATAATAGAGCCTATCGAGTTTCATGAGGCGTGTTTTTTCGGGCCGAGGAATAAGTAGGAATCATATAGTCAAGAGGAGAGAAGGGATCAATATATTTCAGCAGGCCGTGGGTTTTCCTGAAATAGACCTCGCCGGGTTCAATTTGGGTCTGCTATCTCGACTTTTCATCAGATATCAGGCCTAGGAACCGCCCCTTCTCCACGTATGTTTCTCCAGGTGCGCCACACAATCCATTATCATCAGATTTTTGCATTACATAGCGGACTGCCCTGTATATGCCGAAAATTCAGACATTCTTTCAGTTTCCAACACGCTCAGATTTAAACAACAAAAACAATTAAATCAAGTTGAACCGGAATATAACAAATAATACTTTATACCAATAGGTTAATTTAACCATTTATAAAACTTTGATAGAAAAAGTTAACTAGGAATTGTTGAGTGTGACAATTTAATGAAATTGTGAATAGGTAAAATAACTAGAAATTGCACAAGACAAGGAAAGCTCTCTCATTAATAACAGCAACTAAAGAAGAGACTTTATACCCGAAGGGCGTAGGAGTCGAAAAGAGAAATTCATTGTTAAACCATCGTCAGTTTGGGAGTCGTATTCCTTTGAAGAGTTCCCCTTTCACAAACGTCTCAATATTTCTATTGCATAAAATCTGGAAATTTCTTTTAAAAGGGGATTTAACCGTTGATCCCCGAGGACTTTTCTTCTACGACCAAATAAATTGAGGAAGTTAAAACATCCACGACGGGTGATTTCCCAAGGTGCCCGACTTGTAGACCCAACAGCTGCCCCATGGCGTCACAGAGCTGTTAATAATATATTACTTTTGTAGGGCACCTCTGCTAAAACCTTCGAAATAATTGTGTTTTTATATCATTCCAAAATGTCGGTTTTAAGGTTTGTCAATACTGGACGTTTAATGTTAATTCCATCTACATTCTCAATCCTGTCCAAACTTGAATTTTTCCTTGTCCAACAGTACTATTCCATGGTTCAATTTTTTCCTTACCTGCCGCCTTCAAGTCCTTTTCCTAATCATCCTTCCTTTTCTTCACTTCAGGTATTCCTCAAGGCTCTAGCATTTTCCTTCTGGTGTTCATCATTTACATCAATGATCTCGTTGACTCCATCGCGGTTAACAACTATATGGAGACGACTCCCAAATATATAAGTACATCCTTCCCACATATATTTCGCTATTCCCAAAATTCAGGAAGTTCTAAATTCAATAGGCGAATGGGCACATAAAAACAATCTAAAATTAAATCCTAGGAAGTTCAAAGCCATTTTATATGATCGAGTCATCTCAAATCCATTCCCCTCGCTCATTTCACCACAACCAGACCATTTCATTCTGCTTCACTGCTAAAAACCTCTGTATTACTTTCATCTAAAATCTTTCCAGGAAACTAAACATTTTCCAAATTTCCCGGCACTATATCGCATCTCTTTATACCATTAGCCAATCGTAAACTTCTTGACTCCTCCCTCGTTCCTTTTGGAATACAGGTGAGTCGTTTATAGTGGACTTTTGGAGGAACAAGTTAGCGTCTGACAGACTGAATTGTTATGTCAGATTTATGTCGGGCTGTTTTATAAAACCTACGTCACACCAGACCGCACATCACGATCTCCGAATAATCATTACTTACGTTCTTCAATTTCTAATTTTTTTACTTTTCTATCAATGTAACTGACTAAAATAAATAAGATCTGTCTCCTCAGAAGGGCTTAACATCCAACTAAAAAACCAAAAATCCCGCTCAAAGAGAAATACAGAAACATGACTACTACTCGGCAAAAAAGAAATACGGTAAAGCCGTTTAAAAAACAAAACGAAGGATGGGAAAATTTTGTAAAAAAAGAGGCAAAAACAGCCCACGGGCCATCGGGTCGCAATGGACAAATTTATTTATTTGTTTGGACCTTAAAAATCCATGGGCTATGCCGAAATTCGAATCCAGGAAGTACAGGCCAGACTCCTTAACTACTTGAGCCACCTCTATTATTTATACATTCATCAATTTACACGTTTAACAACGATTTTTATTTTTGCCCTGATATGGCCGATTGATTTTGTTTAACTGAAGAGGCGAATTCTTACAACTTGAAACAGGTATTAACCCTAAAAATTATTAAATTTGCAAGTTGGAACCACTATTGATTAATTTCGTTGCTAATTGGAAATTAATGCGCTGTCTTTCTAAAACAATTCATGCATTTAATGATCACTTAGTCCGACCTTACAATAAATTCTATTTAATTACAGTAATTAAACATTCCAATTTACCTTGTGGAAATTACATTTTGGACGATTTTAACTACAAAATCTGGGATAGACGCTCTTCGACATTATTAATACACTTCATATTATCTCAGACTTTCTATCAGCTTTTAAGAAATTTAATATTGCAGTTTATTTCTCTCAAGGTGGAGTATCATTTTCCATTATTTGTTTGGAAAATTATTGAAGAGAGGAAGGAAAACATGGTGAGAAAATATGAAAAGTTGATAAGCAACTTAAACTTTACTTGAAATGGCAATAAAACTTTATCCTATAGAAGAGATAACGTTGTCTTTGACACGCGTTTTATTAGAAATGTTGATAAAATCAATAACAATTGAAATTTATTCAACTTTCGTACTTGACAAAGTCCATTATTTCGTGGTAATAAATATACCTTTGTAAGCATACAAATTAATCTCACCCTTTTTCTATTTATTCTACGTAGACGCATGGTTATTATTAGTTTTATTATAGGACAATATAATTTTTAGTTAAGAATTCTTAAAAAATTCTTCTGTCCTAATAAGAAATACATGTTTGGGGTTATTATATCGATGAGCAGAAACGCCCTAGATTTAAAACATTTGTCTAATCAGCCATTGTAAACATAATGGTGCCTACGTCTACAGAAACTTAAAAGAAAGACATTCAAAGATTATCCAACACAAATTGGGATGACATGTTGATGATGATGTTGAATCTCGGGTCTCTTGTCTCGGTCATAAGTATTTAGACTTCGTTTTATCGTTAACGAAAATTAAAACTCAGCAGAATGTAATTTAGAATCACTATAGGTTTACTCAACGTATGAAAAATTTACAGCTAGCCCCTTCCTCTCTCTCACTCACATTCTCTCTCTCTCTCTCTCCCTCTCTCTCTCTCTCTCTCTCTCTCACTCTCACCCTCTCACTCATTTACTCACTCAATCTCTCTCACGCAAGCTCTCTTTCTCCCTAACAGTGTTATTATTTTTTAAAAATAATTTCTATCAGTAAGTATAAATACAATAAAAAAGGCGCTACTGACACAGTTGTGCACGACGGGCAAGCATTGCAGAAGTGTATAACCTAAGCGCCGTTTTTTTCTCAGTTAACTGGGGGATATAAAGGTCATTTTGTTATTGATTTTTTAAAATAACTCCGTATCATTTATATACATATCATATATGGATAAATATATATCTTTATATTTTGAATATATATATTTTATAATTAAATAAAATATAAATAAAAAGTGGTAAAACTCTGTTCTAGGAAATTCAAACTCAAAGAAATTTAAAACTGAAACACAAATTGGCATGATATGTTGGTGTTATGATGTTGAATCACGGGTCTCTTGTCTCGGTCATAAGTAATTGGACTTATGCTTTTCGTTAACGAAAATTATAACTTGGTCGAATATAATTTAAAATCACAATATTTTTACTCAACCTATCAAAAATTTACAGATAGCCCCTTTCTCTCTTTGACTCACTTTCTCTCTCTCTCTCTCTCTCTCACTCACTCTCTCTCAATTATATAATAAAGGTTTACGGCTGTTTGCCAAACAAACTTTTCCAAGAAAGAAATTTATTTAAAAAAAATTTCTTCAGCACTTGAGCGTCTTATGAAAAATGCTTCTTTTGTCATAAATTTGAATGAATGGAAGTCACAAATTTTCATCTCAAGAAAAAGTTTCTTTTTTTCATGCGAATGCCATCGCCAACGAGTAAATTTAGCATATACCGGCAAGAGACCATGGCTGTTCTTTTTTTAAAAACTATTTGGACTAAAAATACGACATTCCTCTATGAAGATGAAATTTCTTTTAACTGTTGGATTTATGACCCCTTCCAAGCAGGGTGGAAACGTTGCTAAATTGCTCAGAGAAATGGCTTCTGACTTTTATGTACCGCAGATTAGACAAGGGACACAGCAACGCAACCGTGCCTAGAAAGCAAAATTCTTCTCTGCCTAGGCCTTTAACTCCAAATAATTAGATCTCGTGTCACGTTTTTATGTGCACCGAGGCAGTTTCATTAGCTTTTATTGTACCTTGTTACAAACAGAATAGAATTTTAATCAAAGTAGGAAACTGAATGCTGTTAATGTGTCAGTTTAATAATCCGCATGTCCCCATTTCCTAATATAATATGATAATTCTCGCCATTACCATACTTTAATCACATAATAGTCTAGAATAATTATAATATCGTCAAATAATAAAAACGGACGAGGCGATTCAGCCTTCTGACGCGAGAAATGCAATAAAAAAAACAGAGAAGCTCTCACGTAGGACCTGACACGTAGAAGAAAGATCTTCACCCGATTAAGGATAGGCCATGCGAGGTTGACACACTTATATTTTTGTATTTATAAGTTATTGTAAATTTCAAAAGCTGAAATTGCCGGTGGACTGCGATAATAAGCTCAACTGTTCACAGCGTATGCAGGTGCATACTCATGCTGCTTTTACAAATCAGTAATCACTAATTATTGACAGAAAGAAAGTTGTTGCTTTATTTTTCTATTAAAGTCTTTTCTATTCACATTAATACGCATGCGGCAAAATATAAATTTGTTTACTAGAAAACCTAAAATGTTTTCTATCTAAATTGTTATCGGTGCGAATACTGTAAAATGATACATTTGATTTTGATTCAATTTTGCATCACCTTAAAAAATACATATTTTGTACTGTTTTGAAAAAGTATTTATGTAAATTTTTAAACACTTATGAGCAAGTAATTATGGAAAGGACAGAAATACACAAAAGTTACGTTAAAAAGGAAACTCTGCCTGGAACAAACAACGGTATTAATTCAGCCCAGTTCAACAGCTGGCAAATTCTCAAATCCATTTCACACAAAGGCAATAAAATGATATTGACCTGTATTAACAGAGAATTTTTACGTAATAAATTGTTAAAATTTAGTGATATTACGAATAGCTTTAAAAAAATCAATATCTATTTAGCTACTGTATGAATGTATTTAGTGGCGTGAATTGAATGGCCGGCCCCCCTCTTTTAATTATAAGGGCGTGACCTTGTGGTACAGGTGTATTCTGAGATCCGCTAAATATATACAGGGTGGCCCAAATCGATTCAGCCACACTTCCAGATCTTATAGGAAATTGAACGCTGAGTAAAAAAGGTGTTATGAACCTATGTCCGCAAAACCTTCAGTTCCGAGCTATAGGCAAAAAACCATGAAACCCACGTTTTTGACATTATTCGTGAAATTGTTAGTAAACCGTTAGCCTGACCGTAAAATAGCTCGAAACAACATGTGTAGAGGATTAATTTCTGCGTCGAATGAGATTAAAACCAGCCTGATCGGCCGAAAATTTGATTTTTGGCGATTTTGCGAAGGGGTACACAAAATTCGTCATTTCTGACATTTTTATCGAAAATTTACAACTTCGGTTAGCCGTTCAGATTTTTCGTACATTATTTCATTCAGTAGGGGGTACCCATCAGAAAACAGTTCAAGTTGTGAATTTTCGATAAAAATATCAGAAATGGTGAATTTAGTGTACCCCTTCACAAACTAACTTCCAAAAATCGCGAAAAATGAAATTTTCGGCCGATCAGGCTGATTTTAATCTCATTCGACGCAGAAATTAATCCTCTACAGATGTTGTTCGAACTGTTTTACGGTCAGGCTAACGGTTTACTAACAATTTCACGAATATGGTCAAAAAACGTGGTTTTTCATGGATTTTTGCCTGTAGCTCGGAATTGAAGGGTTTGCGGACACAGGTTCATAAGACCTTTTTTACTCAGCGTTAAATTTCTTATAAGATCTGAAAGAGTGGCTGAATCGATTTGGGCCACCCTGTATAGGGTATTAGTTTAAGCATATTTTTAGTAGCATGAGTATGTATTTTTTAGGTGCGTGTTTGCAAATATAGTTAAATTCTAACCCTCCGAGTGAGAATGAGTAAATTAACATTGAAAAAAAAAAGGCTTTCTTACACTGTACAGACACCAATTTCCATTTAAGAAATATCTAAAAGGTAAAGGCCATACCTAGACAAAAGATTGACGTGCAATACCAACACAAGATTTAAGAGAGAACAACTTAACATAAGACTTGAAAAACTACGAAAACATTTACCGATCGAAATACGTCTTAACCGTCAATACTAACACTAACCTTATACAAGACTTTACTGCGGCCACTTTGGGCATACCGGGTGGACCTTTGGGGCTCTGCCAAGCCATCCAACATCCAGAGCATTCAATTCTTCTAATCAAAACTCCTTAGATAAATCGTCGAAGCTCTTTACTACATTAATAACCTTACTGTCTACAACGACCTCAACATCACTTTTCTCCAAGAACTGATCCGTTATTCCAAACTTTTACACCAATCGTTCGATCCATCCTAAAATTTACTGTACTCTTCTCTTCACATCCCGATTCCGAGAACAAATGTCTTATTCGACGATGGCCTCGAGACCTCCTCGTCCATAATCTCTCTCAATGAGCGCCAGCATTGCTTGGAGTCTACCAGTGATGGCCTTAGTGTTAATGTTGTTTCGTATGCAAAAAGTATTGTGATCACATTTGTAATATGTGCTGATATGAGGTAGAAGCAAAGAAGAAATAAAGTTTAAAAAAGATTATAAAATGGACTGCGACCAAAAAGTGGTAAAAATAATGGGAGATGGTCAAATGAAGTGAAGAGCCGGCAATGAGTAGTTAGCCGACGAAAAAAGATATCTTGCAGTTATTAATTATGTAAATTTTCGCCTTTTATTATTGCGTCTATTATCTTGATGTAATTAAAATCAGTCTTTATATTATAATTATATACTTAGAAAAGATCATGGATCAGGCAAATTTGAAAGAAACAAAAACACTTATGACGATAAAATTTGAAAATACCCGCCAACCGGTAGGAAGCGTAACAAAAGAAGGAAGGGAGGAGAATAAGTGGAGAAGCTCAGTTTGCATCGTGCTTTCGAAAAGAGACAATTTGGATGCAAATCCGAAAATTAAAAAAAAGAAAAACGAGAAGAAGCATAAGAAGAAAAAAGAGCCATCAAATTTGCCTCCAAAAAAGGAGGTTCTTTTTTGTTGCTTTGTTTTATGTGTTTATAGTACTGGAATCAGATTATTTTATTATTTTATTGTAAAATTAGAATAAACATTATCATTCAGAAGTCATGAGATGCGGTCTGGTGTGATGTAGGCTTCAGAAAAACATTTTCTTTATCGTGCCAACGTTTCGATCTTTATTGAGATCATCTTCAGGGACTGGGATTTACAAACATTATTTACATTTACCAAATACATGTAGGATGTGGAAAAAATGAATTGTATTTGTTAAATGTAAATAATGTTTGTAAATCCCAGTCCCTGAAGATGATCTCAATAAAGTTCGAAACGTTGGCACGATAAAGAAAATGTTTTTCTGAAACCTACATCACACCAGACCGCATCTCACGATTTCTAAATAAATATCGGTTAACGGTCACTAACCACCACACATTAGAATAAACACTGAGCTAGCTCGATTTAATTTTTAAAGGGTTATTTTTATTTGATAAGTTTTTTCAATTTTGTATTATTGACATGGTTTTCATTTTATTTTATATTTTTAATAAATTGTTAGTTTTTTTCCAAAAGGCACTTAATATCATTTGACCATCAGTACTTTTTTTCTTTTAAAATCTTTATTTCAGTTTTAAACCTATGTCTACATTGAGGGATCCACGAGAGATAATTAACGATATACCCTCTTTTTTCTATCGAGGAATATAAACCCTTCAGGCTTTATTTCAATTTTTAATGGTTTACACGGTTAACATACAAAAAAATATCTACTTTACAGTATTCGAAGTTATGGTTTCAACCGAAATAAATTTAAGAGTTTTGCTTAGTAGAATGGTCTAAATCTATCACCCGTTTATTATTACAATTGTATATCTGGATCGTTTACATATAAAAATCTCGATTTTATCTTCGTCTTGACCCGATGGTCTGACTATGAGGATAAATAAGCATATATTGACTTTTCAAAACACGCATGTCGACACAATGCATATAGTTTTCCTCTTTCAAGGTTCATACTCTAGACAACACATTATTCTGAATAATACCTTTGTTACTAGAATATGCGTGTTAATTGCGTATTGAATGAATGTTACAATTATGAATCGCACTAATATTAGAAAAGTATGAATTTCAAAACCAAAACAGTTAATATGGCACTTTAATTGCTACGAATTTAGATACCTTAAACCCCCAAATGTTGAGTTCATTCAAATTCTCTTGGTTCAAGTAAAGACATTAAAGTAAATTAAATATTAATAATAAGTTTGTACAATCAATGACTGTTATTATGGAATTTATGCCTAGTCCCTGTTGAGGATATTGGAGTTTTGATTTAAAATCGATTATGCTGTTTTGAATCGTTTCCAAAGTAAATTCCTAATTATTTAATTTTTTATATATATGGGCGTAGCTTGAGAGGTTGGCTTTGTTCATCTTTTTCATAGTTTCGTGATAAGCTTGAACCCGAGTAAATAGCTGCTCACGTTTTGATTTAAGCTTAGCATAATTTTGAGCTTTCTGCCCTGTGAGTTCCGGAATTTTGCAAGGCTCCTCGTTCATTGTTTTGATTAAGTGAAAAAAACAGTGTTACGATGCAAATAAAACAATTAACAATCCTTTAGAGTATAGGAATCGCAATGAAATTTCCTTTAAAATGATACCGAACAAGATGAAAACAAAACAGAATATATTGTTCTCAATAACAACTGAAATAAATAAAAAAAAATTGCAGATATATCGATTGACCACTCTTTTCAGAGGTTCTGACAAGAGGAATAAACGAAAATTAAAGTTATCTTTGTAAATTAATTTGTATTTAAATTATAAAGAAATGAATATTTTGCTTTTAAAATTAAATAAATTGTTCTGGCGGGCAGTGTTGGGCAAAAATTAGTCATGTCTAATGATTAATGATTGATCACTCAGACTGTTAGTCATGATTGGTCGTAAGTGACTAATTTAGTCGTTAGTCGCCATATGTGATTGAAGACTAAATTAGTCATGACTAGTAATTAAATACGAAGCATGACTAATTTAGTCATAATATAGTTAGTCATGACTAAATTTCGATAAATCATGTTCAAATGGGTGCTCAAAAAATGAAAAATACACTTCATCACTTTTAAAAAATTTTCTAACAGAAATTTATTTCATCAAAACGAAAATCCTTGAACACCTTATTTAACAGAAATCAATCTTCCAATTATATGTAAAACTCCATCTTTATGAAAAGCCAAAAAATAATGATAATGATAATAATAATAATAAAAAAAATTAAAAAAATCCTATAACAAGCTACGCTTTGAAAAGTAAATATGTTTACATAACCGATCAATGTAAAAAATATTTCTTTGAATTAAAATTTATTCCACTTAAAATGAGAGATTTCTACATTATTCTACCAACTAGGGGTCTTGATTGTAATAAAATAGACATGTAGAATAATTATGTAACTTTGGTTTTCGTTTATGATAACAATTTTTGAAGGTTGGCCTTGAGCACGACTCTCATCTCAAAATTTTTATCCGGAGTCGGTTGGATTTTGGTAAGTTGGTCATTGTAGCCAGAGTTGGGCAAAATCAAACTAATTCAATCATGATTAAGAATTTTGATTGAAGTTTAATCATGATTGAATTAGTCATGAGTAAATTAATCATTATATGATTTAGTCATACCTCATGATTGAATTAATTATGATTAAATCACATAATGATTAATTTACTCATGACTAATTCAATTATGATTAAACTTCAATCAAAATTCTTAATCATTTTTGAATTTGTTAGATTTTGCCCAACTCTGCTGAAGGGAAAGAAAGGCGATAGGATTACCGGAAGGTTTGTGGTCTCACGCCTCATCTCTTTTAGGAAAAAATATTGAATTTGTTCGTAAAAATTAGATATTTTAATGGAATGATTTTTTTTAAACGCGGTCAAGGAGGACCAATGTTACGGCCAATGCCGTGGAAAGGAAGAAAAGATAATAGTGAAAAAAATTCTAATGATAAGTTAATCATGTAAATTTATGAAAAAATTCTAAACTAAAATAAACGATGGGAGAGATTTTTAAGGGACTTACCGCTTTTCTTCAGATGACGGCTGCACGAAGCGTAGGCAGCTCGGGCCCGATTCCCCTGACCTTGCCGTAGAGATGGAAGAGGACGATGTAGAAGTACAGAGGGTTTCCGGAGAGTCGTGTGATTTTATATCTTTTTAATAAATAAAGGAGAGAAAAATACGAGATTAAAAAGAGGCGTGAGGAAACTTTCTATCATAGGAGTAGAGCAGGACTGGGACTGTAAGGAATGTGGGAGTTGGATTAGAGATTGCACTAATCCAAAACAAAGCATATCTCGAAATTAAGATGGCCGGCGCCAACAGCTATTCTCTGATGATAGAACCATGTTTGAACTACAAACTACAGGAGTGGGTTCAACCCCCTCTGAGGAATATCGCGTAACTAATAAGAGTGAATGTAACCAGACTTCTATTTTTTTGGGTGTTGTATTGACGTTAATTTATTGGAATTGTGATCTATTAGTTTGAAAAACAGGGGCTGTTTAACCCCGCCCGAAAAATATCGAGTACTCTTGGTTACACTTGGTGAGTGTGTAATGTCTGGAGAGTAAGAGTAAGTTTATTCTTACAGTTACCTATCATCCTGGGCTCCCTATCTTCGCTGATTATTGCAGGCGGACCAGGATGGTAGGTAACTATCAAACAATAGGTTTATCATCCTGGAGTCCGAGTGGATTGAAGTCACGATAGCTCAAGTGGTAGAGCAGCGGCGGATCAAGCCGAAGATCGTGGGTTCGAATCCCGCTCGTGCCATTGACTTTTTATCTCAACTAAAAACCTTAATTAATTGTAATATATTAATTGGTCAAGCGGACCACGAAATTAGTGAATGTAGTGATGTATATTGAAAAGACGAGGAAAAGATGCAAACGCGACGTGTGAGGCGATGATCTCAGCCGTTTGCCGGCCCATAAACTTCCCACATTATATAAAACAACAAACATATAAATTATGTATATATATTACATTTTGAAGAGCATTATATCATATACCCAAACAAATTTGTCGACGTTGAAACACGGACGCAATTTGCTTTAAGGACTTTCAAGATAAAACTGAGAAACCATTTCAAATTAGAAAACAGTGCACTAATAGAAATGAGGAATGATGGAGTGAGTGTGGTGTTCAATTCTTTTTTAAAAAAGATAGTTCCTACTCACAACAAGTTGTTTTGAAACGATCCTGATTTCGAGCCCTTTAGCTCATCATCAGGTTGAAGGACATCTACAACCTGATGATGAGCTAAAGGGCTCAAAATCCGGATCGTTTCAAAACAACTTACTATGAGTAGGAACTATCTTTTTAAAAAAAAAGGACAGCGCACTAACGCCAAAAGCATCATCCAGTACTTCAGCTTTCTTTTGCGCAACATTTCTTGGAACATTAATCCATATAAGTTCAACAGTTAATAATTGACCGTATTAATTATTTCAATTGATTATACTTTTTATCTAAGGTCTTGGTTGAGATGAAAAAGCTAGTATCACGAGCGGGATTCGAACCCACGACCTTCTGCTCGAACCGCTTGAGCTATGGCGATTTCGATTCACTCAAAATGTGTGTGGGTTCGAAACCCTCTCATGATACTAGCTTTTTCATCTCAACCAAGACATTAGATATGTAGTATTTAATTATTTAATTAATGGTTAGGGATGGATTAGGATGGTTAGGGATTTTCTTAGAAATTTCCATCAGATATGTAGTATATAATTAATGGTTAGGGTTGGATTAGGATGGTTAGGGATTTTATTAGAAATTTCCATTAGATATGTAGTATATAATTAATGGAAATTTCTTAGAAATTTCTGTCGTTAACCAATGAATAATGTTTTAACAGGGAGGAAGCTGAGATTGCGATTTGCATTTCAATCCAATGTCTGAAATCAATATTTACTCAGCCTTAGGCTCATGAAAGATGCATATTTCGTTTGTTACTGCGGATAACTTTCGTCTAAATTGGAAAATCATGCTGTAACTGTACATTCCGTTGTTACAAATATCAAAATGACAAAAACATGACACGAACCTCTCAATGATCTCGACGGACTTCGCCGACACGTCTCTGAATAGGTATTGTCAAAGATACTTTGAACTGACCAGAAGCAATAATGTAATACTGATGTTTTTGGTGAATCTTGACAATTATGAACAAATGAATGCATTAACCTTTAGAAAATGAATTTTGAGTGCTTTGTCCGAGCATTGTTCACGCGTGCCTTGGGTTGTTCTAATTTAGCGAATATCGACCGCGCTCCTGAACCCTTGTAATTACGACGGAGAAATATTTGTTTTAACAATAAAAACGGCTAAAACTTCATCTACAAAGCACAATTCAAGTAAATAAAATTTTCGTCCTTTAACGATAAAATTTACCTAATTTATTCGACTGGGAGCTTTTTGTCTTTGATTTTACATAAAATTACGCATTTAACTATGTATGTATTTATCCTAATTGGTTAATTTTAGATATCCCGAGTTCTATTGCGTAATACAAAGTGAGATTGATGTGAATTAATTATCAGATCTAATTAATTAACATAGGGATTTTGCTTACCGCTGATCTGTCTGTCATGAAGCTCACATTGACCATTGTATTGTAAACAAAAGAACAAAACAAATTTTTAAGTTTAGAACTACATGCCAATTGATTTATAAAATGTAAGAAGGGGTGTCTGATTGTACCATTGCTGTATGCCCGAAATGTTTATTTCCCATTTGAAAAAGAAAAAAGTCTACAAATGGTCATAATTAAGTTTGTAAACAGTGGTTTGACATTTCTTTGAATATCGCCTCATTTCCAACATAGACAAGAACTGTAACTCTATTGCCTAAGTGATAAGACTGAGGATATGTCCAAAGAAATTTGGAAAAATATTAAAAACTTAATCATGACCATTTGTAGCCATTTTTAAGTTTGTAGTTGCCCTGACGATGACCCTCAGTCCAGTATTGGCCTTCGTCGGTCTTCACAGAAATTTAAAACCATTTGAAAAAAACTTAATTATGTCAATTTATAGACATTGTAGAGATTAATATTGTTTTGCTCTGATAATGACCTTAGGTGGGTCGAAAGCTTTGTAGATAACAATTGAATTTTTTAATCCCCGAGATCCACATTATTCGTGAGTAAAAAGTTGTCGAAACCTCTAACACTTGAAAAATTTACTTTTATATTTTTAATCAAAATTTGTTGCTGATTAAAATTGAAATAATACTTTTTTCTTTTTAATAAATCCATTTCAAACAAAGGGAATTAATAATAATATTATAACCAATAGAGAAAAATAATAGAACTATTATTTGAACCAAAAATATAACTAAATATATACATGAAATAACATAAAAACTAATGCTTTTTTTTGGTGCGTCGGAATCTGACTAGCCTATTTTTTAACATAGGGGAGTCAAATTTGAATTTGAAAATCGCAACCTTTAAAATTGACTTAACTGTATACAGGGTGTCCAAGTTAATGCACTCACCCTTTTTTTTTTCTTTGCGGTTCTAGATAAGAAAAAAGTATGAGTTGAGACTCCCCTTCATTTTTCATGTAGTTTGTTCGTGTAAGGTCGATTTATTTTTTTCGACCTCGATTCAACATAAGTTCAAGTTAAATTCTTAATTTTAAATAAAAACCCCAATTTTTCAGAATTTTCTTCAAAACTAGATCTTAGGCGAGAAAAATGAGAACTGAGTTATTAAAATCGGCCCAATAGAACCGGAGATATGATTTTTTGAAAAACCACTTTATTTTGCCCTCTACTGCAAATATTTTGAAAAGGAGTGAAAAATCAGAAAGGTCTGAAAGCTTAGTAAATTTCCTGCCAAATCCCATAAATTTCGTATTTTGTGTCTTTTGACAGGGAAGCCATAGGCCGTGCTGTGTGCGATGAATGGTCGAAGCGTCCGGGGCGTGCATATTTCAACAGGGTGAACATTTCGAACAGTTCTTGTAATATTTTCATGAGATTCGAAAAAAACAAATCGACCTTACAAGAACAAACTACATGAAAAATGAAGGGCAGTCTCAATTCATACTTTTTTCCTATCTAGAACCGCAAAGAAAAAAAATGAGGTGGGCGCATTAGCTTGGACACCCTGTATACAGTTAAGTCAATTTTAGACGTTGAGATCATTTTTCAAATTTTCAAATTCAAATTTGACTCCACCTTAAAAAATAGGTCAGTCAGATTCTGAAGCACCAGAAACGAGCATTAATTTTTTAAAGTTATTTTGTGTATTTATTTAGTTTTATGGTTCAGAGAATAGTTGTATTATATTTCCCTATTATTTATATATTGTTTACAATTATTAATTACTTTTGTTTGAAATGGATTTATTAAAAGGTATTATTTCAATTTTAATCAGCAACAAATTTTGATTAAAAATATAAAAGTAAATGTTTAAAGTGTTAGAGGTTTCGACTACTTTTTACTTACGAATAACGTGGATCTCGGTAATAAAACAAATTCAATTGTTATTTGCCAAGCTTTCGACTTACTAAAGGTCATCATCTGGGCAAAACAATATTAATCTCTACAATGTCTACAAATTGACATAATTAAGTTTTGTTTAAATAGTTTTAAATTTCTTTGAAGACCGACGAAGACCAATGATGGGACTAGGGTCATCGTCAGGGCAACAACAATTTAAAGATGGCTACAAATGGTCAACATTAAATTTGAAATAACCAAATTTTTCCAAATTTCTTTGAGCATAGCCTCAGTCTTATCGCTAAGCAATAGGGTTAACGTTGGAAATGAGGCTATATTCAAAGAAATTTCAAACCACAGATTACAAACTTAATTATGACCATTTGTAGAAATCTTTAAGATTTTTTTCTTCTTCAGATGGGAAATAAATTTTTCGGGCATACAACGATAATTGTTACAATCAGTCACCCATTCTAAAATTCTTAAAAATGGAGACTTACTGCATGATCCAGGAAACGCTCTTTACAACATTCTACAAAGGTGAAGCAGAATTCAGAAAGAAATCAAGTATGGTATGTCTTGGCTGGTAGATCCCGCGGTCGTGGGTTCGATCCCCACCGTCGCCTCTGGATTTTTTCTGACGCCTAAGGGGACCTGTGGCCGCAATTGAAAGAAATTGACACGGCACTCATCAATGGAAGGTTAGGGATGGTTAGGGATCAATAGTGAATGAATGAATGAATAAAGGCTTTATTTACACAAAGTATTTCCATTAACTTTACATTTCCAAAGAAAAAGCTAAATTGACAATGGCCTTAGCCGTCTGTCGAGTTGCTTTGTCAATTATTGTATCTTTAGGGATCAATAATAATAATTTTAAAAAATGGTATACAGATGGCCTCAAAACTATGAAGGTTTTACTATACCAGCGTAAAACATGAGCAATCAAACTCATTAGGGAAGTATTCTTCGGTTTTCAAGCTGAATTACAAACTATGAGGACTTGTGAATTAAAACATCTTAAAATAGGGTACACTTACAAAAAATGCTCAGAAAATCGGATAGCCAAGCATAAATAGCATCATAGCAAATAACAATACTACAGCAAAATTAATCAGTGCATCTCCAAAACCTAGGGAAACACAACAATGTGATCATATCTTGGAGAACAGGACACAAAGGAATTTTCGGTAGCGAAAAAGCAGACTATATATAGGCCCTGAACTTGGGAAAACAAAAACTAATAGAGAATCCTACATCACAGATAAAAGAAAAACTGGATAAAAAATAGAGGTGGTTGATAATAAGCTTATTTCAAAACAACCCTCACCAAGTCTGGCTTAGAGTTAGAGTTAGAAAGGGCTAAACTCAGAGTAGTGTTAGGACAACGGTCATTTGCATCTGGGAAAACATCTACATGACCTACATGCTCGATGATGACCACATTTGCAGATTATGGAAAGGGGAAGAAGAAACAGCCACCCATATCATGTTCCAACGTGAAGAAACCGCTCAATGGTGACATAACCTGGGATCGAAAGAAAATCCTAAGAAAGAAATTGAAGCAAGGACAGTACACCTAGTAGAAATGATAAATGATGGAGTGAGTGTGGTGTTCAATCCTTTTTAAAAAGATAGTTCCTACTCACGCATTCTTTGCAACGATCCGGATTTCGAGCATTTTAGCTCATCATCAGGTTGAAGGACTTCTACAACCACGTCTCTCGACATGAATTGCCAAAGTGAACCCGCTGATACCCTCGCCAACTCGTCGTTCCAATGACCAGCTGGTTTTTTAATGGTGCTCAATTCGCACGTGCGAAAAGCGGGAATTGTAACACAAACCCGTCGCGTTAGACCCTTCTGTTAAATAATGCTACAAAAATAATGTTAGCAAATATCTCATCATAATTAGGGTGAAAAAAATAAAAAAAAAGGTTTTTGGCAAAGGAACGGAAGTCTCAATACAATGCCATATCACATCACAATAATCATCGTATAAATTGTCCGTTTGAAACTGTAAATTGCAAAAAAAAAAAAAAAAACACAAAATACCTGCATAGACATTAAGTGAAATAATGTCAATATTATCTTTCAGACTTTTGTAATTTAGTGAAAATAACTTTATAAACCATAACATAGTTTTACAGTTTGCTGGAAAATAACCAGTTACCAAAATAAAGCTCTTTTTCTAATTTCCAGTACAGTATCACAGTTAAATATTAAATTTCATATGGAAAAAAAAGAATTGCCCGAGCGCAGGATGCTAGGTGAAATAATGATTCCAATTAACAGCTGATTTTTTTTAATGGCGCTCAATTTGAACGTGCGAAATGCGGAAATTATAACATAAATAAATATTATACATACTAGTAAATACTTAATATTATTAAATTACTATAAAAATAATAACAATTAAAATAATTAGGTTAATTATTTGGATGTTTCATATTATTTATGTACATATTTAATGCATTTATCACCATTTTCAATTTTACATTTTTTAATTTCAAATTTCTCAAACTAATCTAATTCTTCCCCTTTGTTGAAACTATGTAACACTCTTGTATTTAGATTTGAATTGAAATTATGTTTTGTTTCTTTCAGATGGTCCTTAAATTCCGAAAATTTGCTCGATTTACGCAAGTGTTCTTTTACTCTTGTTTTAATTTCTCTACCGCTTTGTCCTATATATTTAATATCACAATCATTACAATTGAGTTCGTAAACCCCGCTTTTTGCCAAGTTGTCTACTTTGTCTTTAGGCTTTGAGAGGATGTTTTTAAGTGAACTCTGATGATGAGCTAAAAGGCCCGAAATCCGGATCGTTGCAAAACAACTTACTGCGAGTAGTAACTATCTTTTTAAAAAGGATTGTACACCTAGTAACTCCTTAGAATATTAAGGTAGAAATTAAAAACACACTTTTGGTCACTCTAAACCCGAAACACAGTAATGACACATCAACACAGAAAAAAAAACATTTTGATCCCTGAAGATGATCTCAATAAAGATCGAAACGTTGGCACGATAAAGAAAATGTTTTTCTGAACCTACGTCACACCAGACCGCATCTCACCATCACCAAATAATCACGGTCACTAAATACCACACACGTTTATTAATAAGTTTAGGCTTTATGGTAAATATTTATACAGGGGTGTGTGGGTAAAATTCACATAATTTTTCTTTTAAATTTTTTACAAAAGGAAAAATATATATAAAAAAATTCTTATTGAATATTCAAAGTTCCAGACGATTGAGCCACAAAAGCAAAGCTGTTTGATTGTATAAACACACACAAGCCTTTTATTTTAAAAAGAAGAGAATTAAAAAGGGAAAAAGAGGAAGAAAAAGGAAAATCCGCGCCGACCTCATTGATGTCTTTATGTGTCATTTGCAGAATTTGCAATTATACGAAAAGCTCAACAGTTCACTGTCCTGGACAAACATATTTCACTTTTTCTAAGCAAAAGGTTATTAAGGGTTGTTTGGAAAGGTCTACCGCGCATGGTAGTTGAAGGATATTTTAGGATCAGGCTTCAATAGCAGCACGTAAGACCATTCTTTCACAATAAATGGTCCCCATTTGTTTCCTTTCATGGCTCAACTCGCCACTTTGCTTTTGGTGCTTTTCTTTCCCTCAAATAATACCAAGTATAACAGTCTAAAAAATAATGATAATATTTTTTCAGAAAAAAGCCAATTGTTGCGCCTGTTTTTCTTTAATATGAACTTTAAGCGGAGGGTTTGATAAAAACCTGTTAAAACTGCCGGCGTTTTTTAAAATTTTAAAGTTATCTTTTCAAATAGCGAAGGAAAGAAATCTTGTTAGGTCGGCAGGGCAGTGCAATAGAGACACCAGTAATGGGCCAAGTTAAACCCTGGAAGCAGTAACCTGTTGGAGTAGATTGGGTTACTGGTACAGATGAAGGGGCTGTTTTCACCCCAATCTCCTTACTCTTGATAAGAAACAACTTCTCTTAACCGTGACCCGTCTTATCTTCATTATCCAATTACCTTATGCCGTCAACGAGATTAGACGTCAATGTTTCTAATGATACGCCTTTACACAAAATTGCCTAATTAACCGAAACATGTTCGAGTTCAACGTCCAATTAAAACAACAATAATTACAAACTTAACAATTTACATTTAAAGCTTTGTCTTCAGTCAGATGAGTCTGAGAGTATCTAATTTTCTATTTTATATGAAAGATACCAACAGAAGGGAAATGCACAAAGGAAAAATAACAAAGAGCCTCCACAATAGAATAAAATTAAAGAGCCGGATGGTAGTAATTTCTAAATAGCCAGTTTTTAATCTTTAAGTCCTGTAAGGAAAACCTGAAGTTTTATAACGACAAAAATGCATATTAAAAAAAAATTTTTTTACAAACTGTTTTTTTCCAGATAAGACACAAAAACTAAATCGTAGGGTTACCTAACCCCAGTTATGTAGTTATGAACGATATGTTTAAATTTTAGTCAAAATTTACCAAATTTGAAATTCAAACCCTAATGGAAAAAAAAATACGACACGAAAAGTAGCCTTTGAGAGTAAATAAAAATCAAAGTACAACCTGCCAAAACGTCCGAACTTACATTGCTGTTGTACGGTTTCAAACAAAATACCCACAACGATAAATGAAAAATGTAAAATCTTCGATAAAATATTACGTAATATAATGAAATCCTATGAAAATATGGCCATGACTTCTTCTTGTATTCCGAATATGTTTAAAATAACGTTTCATGTTTAAAAGTTACAACACTAAAATCGATTACGGTGTACTTCATAAAACATGCAAATATGATGTATTTAATCATAAACCTACACGTATAAATATTAATACAGATATATTAATAGACATAAATATAAATGTATATAATTAATAAATATAATATATATACTGTGACGTAATCACAATCAATCACACACGCTTAAATTAGTTTGCTAATTTTGTATTTGTGACATTAATTTTATAACTAAAAAACGTACAAATGGACCTTTATTTCTTAGCTAAAAACTTTTATGATAATTGTGCAATTATGATTCCGTTGATTTATATTATCAATATATGTTTCGGCATAGATTTTGTGGCAAATACATAACTTATCGTGGTCTCGTTGCACATTAATTTATGGTTTTTTAATTATTGACCTTTTTTGTAATATAAGTTTGAAAAAATCAATTTTGGCAATTTATTCAGGCCTAGCGACTTATCTAAATATTTCAAGAGATAGTAACCTGCGTTTTTGACCGATTATTGATTCATAATAATTTCTATTGTTTAAGACTTTGAAATTTTTTAATCGAAAATTAATTGCACAGTGCAGACATTTTATAGCTACAAAAATCTTTTTATTATAGCTGTTATACAGGGTGTTCGGCTACTCGGTACTTTGCCAGTAGATACCACATTCAAAATGAAACCAAAAAGTCCTAATTAACTATGGTCCGTATCTCAGCAGTTTCGGTGTTATTTCATTTTTTCTGAATTTTTAAGATTTTACGACCTTGCTTCAAATAAACGATGATAACTCCATGATTATAAGGTTTTGAACAAATCCGTTGATACCAATGAAAACTACGATAAATTTTCAATAAGTTGTAATCAATATTAAACTTGTAAACTTTCGTGAAATAAGCGTTTAGTACGTAGAACTTGAAAAAAATTTTTTTTTTCAAAATTGAAAAACTTGCTACAGTAATTCTAAACTACTATTTCTAAACATAGAGACCAGCAAATTTTAGAAAACGTACTCCGTTTAATATCCTTTTTAGCGATGTAACTGCTTTTTGAATTACTTTTTTCAAAATTGAATAAATTGTTGAAGGAACGGATAAGACCGTGGCTGACGCTTTGGTAAGGTGGAAAAAAAACTTAAGGAAATTTTGAATGAATTTATTAAACTTTTTTAAATTTGGGTTCGAAACCAAAATAGTGCAAGGGTTTACATATTTACCGACATAACTTCAACTTTGATTAAAGGCTTATAGTATTATTATTCTCCGAAATTAAAGAGTTTTAAGATTCGAAACGTTTTTAGTTATCTATGTGATATCTTGTTAACACTATAGTTACTTTTTCTAATGAAGAATATTGCAGACGGTAGAGATTTTTCGAATCAAAATTAAAAAACGTTTAATAAATTCATTAAAAATTGCCTTAAGTTTTTTTATTTTTTATTACTATTAATCTTTTCACCTTACCAATCCTTTTAACCATGGTTTTTTCTTCCATTCATCCATTTTTTACTTTTCTTCTTCTTCTTTTTCTTTGAAACAAGTAATTAAAAAAATAATTGCACAACTAAAACGGATATTAAATGGAGTACATTTTCTGAAATTTGCTAGTCTCTAGGTTTGGAAATAGTAGTTTAGCATGACTACAGTAAGTTTTTCAACTTAAAACAAAAATATTTTTCAAAGTCCTGACTACTAAAACTCTTACTTCACCAATATTTACAAGTTTAGTATTGATCACTTCTTATTGGAAATTTAACGTAGTTTTCAATAGTATTACCGGCTTTATCCAAAACCTTTAATTTTAGAGAAGGGCATGAAATCACAAAAAAATCATAAAAAGCGGAATAACACCGAAACTGTTGGGATTCAGACCATAGTCAATTAGGATTTTTTGGTTCTGTATATCTATACAGTATATTATCTAATTGTAATAATTAATACTAAACAGAATGGTAGTAATATTCCCGTTGATATATCTTAATCACATAAACATAATACCTTTTATTAAACTATTAAATTTCATAGGAGAATATGTGTTGTACATCGTGGCGAAGTTTTATTTATTGTTAGGTTTTAGTTTGATTTCAATTAATTATTTATAATTTTTTATGTTAGATGGATTGTAAATGCAAAAATAATAAATAGCCAAGAAGCTAAGCCAAAACTCCAGCTATATTAATTTCATTTAACAGTATATCAATTAATTATGTATAGATAATGCCATAATTATTCAATTTATTAGTAATTTAAGTTAAAAAATGATCTATCTCTGCTGTTTAGTCGCGTCAGATAATTATATGTGATCATATATATGTACTAAATTTATACTAATGTAAAAAGTTATAGAAAGTAGTAAAATAAATCTAATAATTTATAGAGTCAAGGTTAGGTAAAACTCAATATTTCTTTTCATTTTCATCGTATATCAATTAAATATTTTATAAGATAACATAATTAGTAAATTTATGTATATATGAGGGTTTCAGGGTTTAGGGTAAAAAGTAATCAAAATCGAAGAATTGCAAAAGTTCGGCATGTTTGCCGGGTAGAGAAGGGCTTACAGCGGCTTTATTACAGCGGCCATTGTTTTAAGAAGATAGAGGAATGCTGTTAACATTATTAGACTTTAACAAAAGAAGTTTTAACCGATTTTAATAATGAATGAATCAAAATTTATTAGCCGTTTGTTTTAAGACCGAAAAGCGGGATATTCTATCTGGTCTTTCTGTCCGAACCGACACTTCGTCTGTGCTATTTAATGTTTTGGAAAGTTTGATTATTGATAGCCATTAAAAATTTTTTTTAACTTTATTTAGAAAGATGTAGTGCGGTATCTATTACGCTTTTCCAATTCAGACGAGATGCATAGATAAACGTCTAATTTCTTAGCAATTTTTAGAATTCTCAAAAACAACAAAATCGCATTTTAAAGTTTAGGTGAATTTTTGTAAAATATGTGAAAAAGCAAAAAAAAAAATGTAAAAAGGCAAAAATACATAGAAATACGAGAATTGCAACTATCTAGATCTTATCAATTTTAGGTACCTTTTTTAGGTTATTTGAATTAAACATTTAAGTACGATTTATTATTACGGAATCTTTATCGGAGGGTTTTAAGTTGAAAAGTAATATAAATCCAAGAATTAGAACAATTTCGGTTCTCTTCGGTGTTGTTTTGGATTTTGTCTAATTGGATTTCTTTTTTGTAAATTCTGTAAAAGTGAGATTTAAGCAATTTAAAGTTTAGGTGAATTTTTGAACCCTCCGTTTTTTAAATATGTAAAAACGACGAAATAAATAAAAATAAAAGAATCGCAACAATCTAGATTTCGGCAAATTTTAGGTATCATATTAGGCTTTTTTCGATTTTATATACGATATTGTAACGAATGAAATTTGCGACAACGTTTTGAGTAAAAAGTAAGAAGAGAAATTCAAAAATTGTAACAATAAACATCGCGGTAATCTTTCCGGCTATCTTTTCTTTTTGGCCATATTTCTATTAATTATTTAGGTACAATACTGTAAATAGTGAATTTTACAAAAATGTTTGGCGGAAAAGCAACAGAAATCCCAAAGTTACGACAATCTTTTCTTTTTAGTCTTATTTCTATTAATTAATTACATACAATACTGTAACTAGTAATTTTACAAAGAAAATGTTAGGGTAAAATGTAAAAAAAGATGAAAAAATTACCACAATAAAGATCACGGCAATCTTTTCTTTTTTTAGCCTTATTTCTATTAATTAATTATATACAGTACTGTAACTAGTGAATTTTATGAAAAGGTTTTAGGGTAAAAAATAATGTGTGGTGATTAGTGACCGTTAATCGATAATTATTCAGAAATCGTGAGATGCGGTCTGGTGTGATGTACGTTTCAGAAAAAAAAATTTCTGAAACCTACATCACACCAGACCGCATCTCACGATTTCTGAATAAGTAAAAAATAATAAAAGTTCCAAAATTACAAGAATAAAGTTCGCGTCAATCTTTTCTTTTCACCCTTATTTCAATTAATAATTACATACAATACTGTAACTAATAATTTTACAAAAAAATTTAGGATAAAAAGTAATAAAAATGCAAAAATTACCACAATAAAGATCGCGGCAATTTTTTTTCTTTTTTTAGCCATATTTCTATCAATTAATTATATACAGTACTGTATCTAGTGAATTTTACGAAAAAGTTTTGAAGTAAAAAGTAATAAAAATCCAAAAATTAAACAATACAGCTCACGGCAATTTTTTGGCCATATTGCTATTAATTATATAATTACTTTATTAATAATTAATTATATACAGTATTGTAACTAGTGAATTTTACGAAAAATTTATAGAGTAAAAAATAAAAGAAATCCAAAAGTCAACAATAAAGATCACAGCAATCGTTTTGACAACCTTTTCTTTTTAGCTTTACTCCTATTAATTAATTATAACGATATTGTAACTAGTGAATTTTACGACAAAGTTTTATGGTAAAAAGTAATAGAAATCTAAGAATTGCAAAAGTTCGGCATGTTTGCCGGGTAGAGAAGGGAGCGTTATTACAGCGGCCACTTTTTTAAGAAGATAGAGGAACGCTGTTTACATAATTAGACTTTAACAAAGAAAGTTTAAACAGTTTTAATAATGAATTAATCAAAATTTATTAGTTTTATTAATTTGGTTTATTTTAAGAGCGAAAGGCGGAATCTTCCATCTAGTCTTCCTAGCCGGTTCTCTTCGGTGGTGTTTTGGATTTTGTCTGTTCGTTCTTTTTGTAGATTTTGTAAAAGTGAGATAAAAGAAAAAAAGTTTTTTTGCGTTGTTCGTCTGTGCTATTTAATTTTTTGAGGCGTTTGATTATTGAGAGCCATTAAATTTTTTTAAAAACCTTTCAGTAAGATGTAGTGTGGTAGCAATTATGCCTGTCCAATTCAAACAAGATGAATAGATAAATATCGAATTAAATTTCTTAGCAATATTTAGAATTCTCAAAAACAGCAAGAGAAGTGATCGCAATTTAAAGTTTAGGTGAATTTTTGCACCCTTCGTTTTTTTAAAATAAGTATTGATAATTTTTGTAAAAATTACGTTTAAATTCAGCCTCGTAACCAAAGTAGGTACCAAATTAGGCAAAATTATATAACTAACTGAAAAAAAGTGCAAAAAAATGTTGGTGGAACTTTTGGCAACTTACTGTTCCGTTTGGTCGATACGTGGCCGTAGAGCCTGGAGAGGTCTATAGCCATAACCGTGTGCGGCCAGGCTAAGCAGACAACACTAAGTGTTGCCGCCAGGACGACTGCACTCTGAGTCGGGTTCATTTCTGCTTAGCTCTCCCTCTCTGAGTGGCGTCGGTGAGCAGGGGTCGAGCTGAGGGCGCCGCCGAGCCGAGCAAGGGCGCAAGCCCGGGGGCCCCCCCGGTGCTCCACCTGACTATGAATATGTTGCTCCTATGTTGCTATCAATGTTTCACACGTCTCCATTTTCCACCCTCGGCCTCCCTTCGCGTGAAAGCCCCGGCTCGATAAGAGGTTACTTTCCATTTTTGGACAATAACGCGGAACGGGTCGTTTTTCGTCTTCTTCGCTGCTTTCAGCGAGATACTCTTGATGACGATATAGTGACGCATGATCAAACGCATTTCGGTACGAACTTTTACATTCCGGAATCAAATATGCTAAAGAAGGCATAAGATGTGCTAGGAATGAATGGTTTTACAGCATCTTCATCCGGCAGACCTCAAGAAGAAATCTCAAAAGTTAACTATGAAATAAAACAACAACATAACAAAAATTAACATAATTTTTGTCCATTTTATCTGCCATTCAGGCTTTCTAGGCCTAAACCCTTACGACCCATTATGGTAGCACGTATGATATCTTATCCACAATCATTCTTCTTGTGTGCAAAGAGTCCGTACCACCAATATACAACTTAACTATTTAGGTCTAGTCTTTGATGAAAGATTATCTTGGAAAGCGCACATTGATTATACATGAAAGAAGACACATGCTGTTAAAATCTGCTCGAATTTACTGGGGATTGCCAAGCAAGAATCTAGCTACCATTTATAAAGGGGCTGTACTCCCAATGCTAAAGTACGGGGTGCCAGTATGGCAAGCAGCTCTCCAGAAGAAGAAGTCTAAGAGTAATTCACGGATTCAGGACGATTTCGTTTGACGCCGTGCGTGCGTCGGCTAGAGAAATGCTCGTAGATCTGAAAATCAAAGAAATATCTCAATTATACAAAATGACACTTAGGTACAACGATGATGAAATAAACATGGACCTCAGAATAGACTTCAGGAAATCGCTTCACCCGCCCTTTTACAGAGAAATCGAAAGCAAAAACAGTGACGAATATACTATTCACATTTACTGATGGATGCAAAATAGATGGAAAAGTAGGACGCGCTTTTGTCACGGGGAAAACGTTCCACACCTTGTCGGCTACTACATGCTTTCTTAGCACTGCTCTGAATACCAGTTCGAGCTGATGGCGATAGAAGAGGCTTTTAAATGGATTCAAGGAAGAGCTAACGGTGCGGAAGGTCAGTATCAGCACAGACAGCCAGACCTCTATTGACCTACTGAAGTCCCGAAAATGCATGACAAGGACAGTTGAATGAATTTGGAAAGAAAAGGTTGGAAGCTCTCAATAAACTGGATTAAAGCGCTCATCGGCATACAGGGGAATGAAGAAGTGAACCGAAAGGCAAAATAAGCAGCGATAAGCGAGAATCTAACAGAAGCTTTCAACCTAGAACCGATATCGCATATACTAAGAACAGCCAAAGAGGAACTTCAATTAGAAAGGGATGAAATGCAGCGGAACATTGACAATAGAAGTCGCACGAAAAAATTTTATACAACGGTATCACGACGTTTAAGAATAGAGATCAAACTCTCTGAACCACACAGATTTTCTCTGGTCAGGGAAAAAATAAAGCATACCTAAAACGGTACAAGATCATCGAGGATGACTCTTGCGGATGGGCATGGGGCAAAACCCAAAATTGGGAACACATTATCTTGAACTGTACCAAGTTAGACAAGGAAAGATCCGATTTGATACAAGCGATAGTATTACAAGGAGTACAATGGCCACCAACATTTTTAGAATTTATTATTACATTATAAATAGAATATTATCATTTATTAAAAACCTCAACTTTGATTTAATTTAAAATATTCAAGATATAATAGTGTTAATTCAAGCCATCTATTATCTCTAGTGGTAGAGCAGTGGCGTATTTAGCCGAAGGTCGTAGGTTCGAATCCCGCTGTGGCACTAGCTTTTAAATTTCAATCAAAAACCTTACATAAAAAGATTAATTATATTTAAAGTGAACATAAATAATACGATTGTAAAACCCATGTAATATGTCATATGGAGCATATAGTAAATAAATTCCCTTTTTTTAGGGGTACTAGTAAGAGGAAAAATATACAAATTTATACTGCAAATCCCAGTACCATCATTACTAACTACACGATTTTGTTTTCTAACACTAAGCTTGCCAAAGCAATTTCTAACATCCAAAAGCATCTGAAGCTTATCAAGTAATGGTGAGAACAAGCCTTGCCCTTCATGTACAGCAAATAACAAGAAGCTAACGACTTCCACTTACTTAAGACTATACCTTATCATATACCTGCCTACTACAGAGTGAGACGGTAGGCTGATGTGGAATCCCTTCGCAAGACTTTTTAGGCAGTAACATAACAAGGGAGGACGGCAACAATTCTATACGTTATGATCATAAAAATTACTTTATAAAAAGCTTTCCTCCAACCACGTTTGACATATGGATCGGAACGTGAGGTTCCGTCAAGCCATCCAATATCCAGCGTATTCATTATTTCCAGTCAAAAGTTCTCAAATAGAACGAACTGGTTCATATATAAAGATCCCTACTCCTGTCTAACTTTACTGCTTAAGCCTTAACTAACACTTTCACAAGCAGAAACCCTCCATGTCGCTTTAAACGAAAATAGCCGATATCCTCGGAACCTGCTCGCCTTTTATTTCCGCATATTAAGTTCCTACCACGACTAGTGTGACAGCTCCAGTCAGTATTTTATTTAGAAGCATGTCTAGATATTGATCTATGTCTGCGGTTTTAATGTAGGGTGGTAGTCATGCCACACGGTGGAGATAAAGGTGTGTGAATTCATTTACCCTCATTAATATTTATCCTTTATTTTTTGTTCATTTTTATTTTTAATGTATATGCGTTTGGATATTTGGGGCAGTTATGTTTGGATTTTGATGCTACATATGATAGGTAGGGGACTAAAGCGGGGAACACACTAAACTACAAAAAATATGAGTATCCTTTTCTGTTGCTACTCGACGAAAATGGTGTAATTTTATGAGCAGATCCATGAAATAAATTGTTAGTTAACTTTTATTAGCAAAACCGTGTAAAAAATTGTTTGTTAAATTTTATGAGCACAACCATGTAATAAATTGTTTGTTAAACTTTCTTGTTTTGAATAAAGTTATTCCGGTGTTTTGATAAATTTTCTTCCTTCTTAAAAATAATTTCCATCATGGTTAAATAATATTTATCAACACTTATGAATTTTTGATCTCGTTTAATTTAGTTTACATTAAAATAGGAATGTTGTAATTATCATAACGAGAAAATTACATATACTTAGTTTCAAATAAACTACAAAAAATATGAATATCCTGTTCTGCCGCTACTCGACGAAAATGGTGAAATTTTATGAGCAAAATCATGAAATAAATTGTTTGTTAAATTTTATTAGCATAACCGTGTAATAAATTGTTTGTTAAACTTTCTTGTTTTGAATAAAGTTATTCCGGTGTTTTGATAAATTTTCTTCCTACTTAAAAATAATTTCCATCATAATTAAATAATTTTGATAAAAACACGAATTTTTGATCTCATTTAATTTGGTTTACATTAAAATAGGAATGCTGTAATTAACATAACGACAAAATTACGTATGCTTAGTTTGAAATAAACTACAAAAATATGAATATCCTTTTCTGTCGCTACTCGACGAAAATGGTGTAATTTTATGAGCAAAACCATGAAATAAATTGTTCGTTAACTTTTATTACCAAAACCGTGTAATAAATTATTAGTGAAATTCATTATATCAAAAAATGGTTTTGGTGTCAATTTTTTACCTTACCATTAAAATTAATTTTTTTAAAATAACAACTAATGAATTTTTGATCAAGGTTAATTTGGTTTACATTAAAATAAGTATGTTGTAATTAATATAATGACAATAATACATGTAATTTGTATAAAAATATGAGTGTCCGGTTCTTTTCTCTTCGACTGTACTTAATGCGACCCGACAAAAATCTGGACAGTGGGGATCGCATAGCGTAGAGTAGGGTAGCGTCGCATAGTATCGGGCAGATGTGCACGGGGGTAATAAATTCTTATGGAAAATTGGACTTCGGATTTGCGTCAGGTAGCATCGGGTAGTGTCCGCATAGTGTTGCATCTGGTAAGTGTGTTCCCAGTTTAAGGATGCTGCCTAGGGGTCGTGATTACGTTTAATAAACATGTCGGACAAGACTATTTTACATTACAAAATCCAATCATGAATTAAAATTTTTAATGATTCATCAGTTTTTATTACAACCAGTCCAGTTAATACTAAGGAAAAACAGTCAGAGTTGATCAGTTATCGAATGATCGAATTGCTTATAACGGCTATAGGTAAAACATGAATTTGCAACGGCGTATTTAATGCAAACTGAGTGAAATATTTTTGGTACTTTTTTGAATATCATAGGCAATAATGGATAATAAAAAATATTCACCCTTTGGCACATAGCTTATCGGCATGCTGTATGAGATCTATACTGTCCTATCTGGTTGAACGGTATGAGAATGTATCAAGAACGATGAATGTGAATGAAAGTTAATGTGTACTACTTGAAAGCATAATATGCAAGCTGAATGGCCGATTTGCGATATACCCGGAGGCTATCTCGGACATAAAGCAGGTGATTCCAATGAAATAAAAAACTGATGGTATTTCAATAGTTTTATGACAAGTTATCAGCAATGATTCTATAGTTTACCTTGTGATGGTTATTCCGATTCAAACCAGACTATGGTGACGATTTAGATGCGTTTTTCGCTTAGCATCATCAGACGACTGATTTGTCCGGACTTGATCTATAATCAACTTACAACGTCAACTTTTCCTCGCAGACGATCACGCGATGTTGAAACGTTCCATTTCCGTTATGTAAGTTATCGTTGCGTGATCGCTTGCGATTCAATACGTTCATGAAATGCTCTGTTCTCCTGATCGACTTTCCCATGCGTCATAAAAAGAACGAAAGTAATTTAAAAACCTCTTCATTCTAGTGTGACAAAGTGTTATCGTAGTTTAACAAAAAACTCACAAACCTAAGATTTTAAAAATACTTTAACTTACTCGAACTATCCAAATACCAGTTGCAGCCATATCTCCAATCTTTATCCTCACTAGACATCTCCCTCTGGCTAGCTACCAAGAATGTTACCAAATACCAAATGCATCTGTCAGATTTGTGTATAATTATCTGCGCTATTTGCTCAATGTATATTTGTTGTACATATAGCAATACATAAACTTTTTAGTCGAATCACCAGACTTTCTTTGAAAGATCTTGTTCGTTTATTGACGAAAGGAACTTTTTTCCTTTAAGGAGTCTAACCCGAAAGCGAGTTCCTTCTTGCAAGTCGAATAAACTTTTCCGCCGCCTTGGATGTGAACCGAATGGCTAAATAAAACTGATTTTCTCCGACGATGTGAATGTTTTTATTGTACTTTTATAGGAAAAGTACGTAATGGGGTATGTTTTAAAACAGTAAACAAGTGAAGACTGTTTCAACAACGTGGTGATCGACTAGCATGTAATATTGATGTTTTGGGATCAGCGATATGGTCCAAGAATGAAAACGTTTTTACTACCGACAAACATTCCGCATTTTTTCTGCCTTCCTCAGGTCTCACGTTCACAAACACTAATATACCGTGATAATTGGACTTAAATAGTTACAATTAATTAAGGTTTTTAGTTGAGATGAAAAAAAGCTAATGGCACGAGAGGGATTCGAACCCACGACCTTCGGCTAGATACGCCGCTGCTCTACCACCTGAGCTATCGTGACCTCGATCTACTCGGACATCAACTCCCCATTTTAACCCCACCTTATGAGTTTTCCCTCCTTTTTGCCATTTTTCAGGTCGAGGTATATATAACCACGTCGTTCGGCTACCGAACGGCTGGGGTTCGAATCCCGCTCGTGACGCTTGCGTTTTCATCTCAACCAAGACCTTAGACTAAAAAGTACAAATAATAGAAATAATGAATAAGTCAGTTATTACCACTAAATACATATATGGATTAATTAATATAACAAATAAGTGACAACAGATCTCATAATGGCTATATGTTACATTATTTACACCTTTTTAGTGTAAATCAGTTGATTTAAAGATTACATCCATTTCTTTCATTTTATACATAATATAATTTATTTATATATATATACACACACAGAGGGTATACTTTTTAGATGACCCGGCTGAATTTGTCTTGAACCAATAACGCTTTTTAAAAAAAGTTTAATATTTTTTAGTCTAGTTTCAAATTTTAACCTCTGTTTGTAGAAAAATTTACAGGGTACCTCAGGCCCAGATAAACTTCAAAATTTCAGATATGACCATATACATCCGGACACATCATTTTAATGGCTTTTAAGCTGAAAACAATTGTATGAATTTAAAATGTATTATGCAAAAAGAAACTGGCAGCGTAATTTCGACGAGG